>NC_139923.1:27738385-27818385 GCF_963514095.1 Eutrigla gurnardus | reverse complement strand
TCCGAATTTCATCATATCTACAGAGCTTTTAAGAGCTGACATGGCATCAATTCTGCTCTCACTCATTGCATTATTGTGTGTTTGCTACTGTTAGTTATCTTTAATATGTGCTTGTTTTAACTTGTTGAGATTGTTGAGTAAATTCAATGTAATTGAGAGTGTTGACGAATTGCTTGTATCTAACAGAAACCAAAAACCATAAAGTGTCTTGAAAAAGAAAGGGCTGATCTTACCAAGGATAAATAGCCTCAGTGTGGGGGGAAAACAACAAAACATAATCTAAAATTACATATTGAGCTATTTTAATTGACCCCCTTTTTTCTCGTGGAAGGTGTTGCTCACACAGTTGAACACATTAATGCAAAAATGTTTGGCGTTTAGTTAGTTTTAGCATGAAGAGTGTTTTTGAAGATGAAGACTCTCCACTGGGTGCTCCACAATGACATCCTGCCTTTGTTGCCATCTGTTGGTTAAATGTTTATTATTCTGAGCTCAGTCAGTGGTGGAGGAGAAACTCCAGTCAAAATTCTGATAAAATCAAAAAACATCTACAATTGTACTTAAAAGCACAAAAGCGTTAGCATCAAAATATACTTATAGTACCAAAAGTAAAAGTACTTTGTATTGTAATGCTGCGTTAATGTGTTCATCACTTTGATGTTGCGGTGGAGCTAATTTTCACAGTATAGGTACTATACTATTTTGTGTAATTAATCTGACTCTCTTCACCTAATACAAATAAGTCATAGCACAATGAACTTGAGGCCTACATTTCAAGTAAAACAATACAGAATCTAATGATTAGGTGAGTTTATTTGTATAGCATTCACAAGGCAATTGAAAGTGATTCATGAAGGCAGAGAAATACATTAATTAAGAATGTTAAATAGGTTTAGAACTTCAAATAGAATAAAAACGGTAACAAAAAAACAATAAAATAAATAAATTGTATATAATATTATAATAATAAACAGAGCAGCTCTTCCTATTTATTTATTTATTTATTCATTATAACATTTATTTCTACTTCCTCTCCAAGCCAACGGTCGAGTGACGCCATACCGTATTAACTGTATTAGAAGCGCCCACACCCCATAGCCGCGAACGTTAAAAAAAAAAAAAAAAAAACTCCACGGAGATGATTTATGGTGATGATTATGTTTAATATTGAGTTCAAATCGGCCACTGGCCGGATAGAACCGGGTCGGCCCCCCACCTCTGCTGTTGGCCGTGGCTGCGTCATCGGTTGTAGCACCGGTTTGAACCGGTTTGAACACAGCGCACGCGAACGCCGCCAACGTCCAGAGAACATTCCAGACTCTTCCACGGTAACGGTAAGAGAGGAAGAGAGAGAGAGAGAGAGAGAGAGAGAGAGAGAAAATAAAAACGCTAAATTTAAAGTTATAAACTATTTATCTTTTTAATCAATAGTAATATAAGATATAGAGCTCCAAAAGCTATTATTTTATGTATGTTTATTTTAGAATTAGCTAGGTCTTCCATATCATGTAGTGTTAGTTAGCTAGCTAGCTGGCTTACCCCTGAATGCTCAATTGGGCTTGTCAAAGAGTCACCTCAATAGGAAGTTACCTCAATGGGAGTAACATCTGTGTTAATAAAACACTGTTATGCAAAAACATTTTTAATATAAGGTTGTATATAGTGCTCAAAAATGCGTTCCAAAAACGACCTGAACGAAAACTTCACCATTGTCACCAGAAGCCTGTTTGACCTCAGCCAACACCTCGGAATGATTGTTCCCCATCCAGAAAAGGTATGAGTGAAAATGTATATTTGTATTAAATTGACAGTTATGGCACTGTAAGCGAGCTAGATTGGAACTGTTAAAAAAAATAATCAGTAGCTAGCATACATTCAAACTATTTTATTGAAGGCAAGGTAAAAAAAAAAAAAGAGAATGAGACACCACTGAGGCTTATTCTGGCTTATTTTGTGGGTAAATAAAAAAGCCTAGATGATGGCCAAATTGCCAAGCCCAAGGTTTCTGAAGGCAGTTCTTTTTTGTACATTTGGAAAGAAATGCCAATATTAATACTAGCACTGATGTGTTTCATTACAGTATAGCGTTAGTTTACAGCACAAATAACCAGCTTACTGTATGTGTGCAATTACAACAACAAAAAACTCTACAGAGATGATTCATGATTACTTTATACTAAAATTGATCTCAAATCAGCCACTGGTGGCATAGAACTGGGTCGGCACTCGGTCCCCCACCTCTGCTGTTGGCCGTGGCTACGTCATCGGTTGTAGCACCGGTTTGAACACAGCGCACGTGAACGCCGCCAACCTCCAGAGAACATTTCAGATGTTGCTTTTCCAGGTGCTCAGAGATGCGTTTCAAATACAAACGAGAACGAAAACATCACCATTGTCACCAGAAGCCTGTTTGACCTCAGCCAATACCTCCGGAATGATTGTTCCCCATCCAGAAAAAGGTAGGAGTGAAAATTTATATTTGTATTAAATTGACAGTTACGGCAGCGAGTTAGATTGGAACTGTTAAAAAAAAATCAGTAGCTATAGCGGTAACGGTACATTCAAACTAAAAAAGCCAAGATGATGGCCAAATTGCCAGAGGTTTCCGAAGGCAGTTCTTTTTTTGTACATCAAGTTCAAGTTCAGGTTTATTGGCCATTTGTGGTATGAAAACCACATTGGAAAGAAATGCCAATATTAATACTAGCACTGATGTGTTTCATTGCAGTATAGCCATAGTTTACAGCACAAATAACCAGCTTACTGTATGTGTGCAATAACAACAACAAAAAACTCTACAGAGATGATTCATGATTACTTTATACTAAAATTGATCTCAAATCAGCCACTGGTGGCATAGAACTGGGTCGGCACTCGGTCCCCCACCTCTGCTGTTGGCCGTGGCTACGTCATCGGTTGTAGCACCGGTTTGAACACAGCGCACGTGAACGCCGCCAACCTCCAGAGAACATTTCAGATGTTTCTTTTCCAGGTGTTCAGAGATGCGTTTCAAATACAAACGAGAACGAAAACATCACCATTGTCACCAGAAGCCTGTTTGACCTCAGCCAATACCTCCGGAATGATTGTTCCCCATCCAGAAAAAGGTAGGAGTGAAAATTTATATTTGTATTAAATTGACAGTTACGGCAGCGAGTTAGATTGGAACTGTTAAAAAAAAATCAGTAGCTATAACGGTAACGGTACATTCAAACTAAAAAAGCCAAGATGATGGCCAAATTGCCAGAGGTTTCCGAAGGCAGTTCTTTTTTTGTACATCAAGTTCAAGTTCAGGTTTATTGGCCATTTGTGGTATGAAAACCACATTGGAAAGAAATGCCAATATTAATACTAGCACTGATGTGTTTCATTGCAGTATAGCCATAGTTTACAAAACAAATAACCAGCTTACTGTATGTGTGCAATTACAACAACAAAAAACTCTACAGAGATGATTCATGATTACTTTATACTAAAATTGATCTCAAATCAGCCACTGGTGGCATAGAACTGGGTCGGCACTCGGTCCCCCACCTCTGCTGTTGGCCGTGGCTACGTCATCGGTTGTAGCACCGGTTTGAACACAGCGCACGTGAACGCCGCCAACCTCCAGAGAACATTTCAGATGTTGCTTTTCCAGGTGCTCAGAGATGCGTTTCAAATACAAACGAGAACGAAAACATCACCATTGTCACCAGAAGCCTGTTTGACCTCAGCCAATACCTCCGGAATGATTGTTCCCCATCCAGAAAAAGGTAGGAGTGAAAATTTATATTTGTATTTGTATTAAATTGACAGTTACGGCAGCGAGTTAGATTGGAACTGTTAAAAAAAAATCAGTAGCTATAGCGGTAACGGTACATTCAAACTAAAAAAGCCAAGATGATGGCCAAATTGCCAGAGGTTTCCGAAGGCAGTTCTTTTTTTGTACATCAAGTTCAAGTTCAGGTTTATTGGCCATTTGTGGTATGAAAACCACAAATGGCAGAAATGCCAATATTAATACTAGCACTGATGTGTTTCATTGCAGTATAGCCATAGTTTACAGCACAAATAACCAGCTTATGTGTGCATTACTGCATTATGTATTCTAGTTGAGTGGGTATGCTCCAACTTATAGTACCATTCTAAGACAGAGGCATAGCTGTTTACTAGAAGTAAACCGGTGACCCACACATAATTTGAGTAAAATTTAACAGAACCACGTGAGAACTTGGATTAAGCCATCTACCCAGTGTTCCTTCAAGTTTTTCAGGTCAAAATGGCATCATGGTGCCCTCTTGACTTGGCTTGAACATTGACAATATAAAATGTCAAATAAGCCACTTGAAGGTAGATTTAAGCATTTGTAATGTTACAGTGCTTCTTGTAACAAATGTGATTACTGGTTAGCAAGTAAGAACTTGATATGTCAGGGATCAATACTGTGGGAAAAAAAACAGACAGAAAGCAAATTTAAGGGTATCATAGAGAAAATGTATTTATTATAGCATATTTCACATCATATTATATGATTAGAAACAGCCGATCAGGCAGTGGGCTTTATTCAGCTGATTCTTTTCCCTGAAAACACACAAAAATAAATATTTTATTAGGTTGATTTAAATTTAATTAACTGACAGTAACTTTCTGTTCGATTTAATTTGGATTACATTTTTTTAATTAAACAGAATTGTATAGTTACCTTGCCAGAGTCACGGCTCTTTGCTCTCAGCTTGTTGACCTGAGACTCTGCAATGTCAGCACGCTCCTCAGCCTCCTCCAGCTCATGCTGGACCTTCCTGCACTTGGACAGGTGAGAGTTGACCTGTTCCTCCTGGAAGACCAAACACATTGTTTAAATAAATGGAAAACCTTTAATGTATCCTGAATATACGAATCCTTTCCCAGTATTTTTATGTTTTTTATTTTTAATTTAAGAACAGTGATCTGTGCAAAGAGGATTGTTTGTTTGTATGCAATCATTTGGATATTATCCACTTCAGTTTTAAAAAATAAATATGTTGTCCTTACCGCCTCCTCAGCCTGCCTCTTGTAGGCCTTCACCTTGAGCTGCAACTTATCAACCAGATCTTGCAGCCTGGAGCCATTTTTCTTGTCCTCCTCAGTCTGTAATAGACAGTAAATGTGCATCTTGAAATGTTTGCAGTGATAGATATGTTAGGCTTTGCACATTCATCCATTCATGTGTGATCTGGAACCGCTTATCCTATTCAGGGTCCCTGCTGACATTTATAAAAGGCAGGGTACATCGTGGACAGGTCGGCAAGCTATCGCAGGTTTCATTGGTACATGTTAACTGTCAAAATGACTGTACCTGATAGGTGAGCTCCTTCACTCTCCTCTCATATTTGCGGACACCCTTAACAGCATCTGCTCCACGTCTCTGCTCAGCCTCAACCTCTGCCTCCAGCTCACGCACCTACAAAAGACCAGAAAATTCTTAGGATATTTAGAATCCCTGTATTTTCTTACGTTTGTTCATTAGATTCGACTGTGAATCTTATCATGACTTTCTTACCCTCGACTCAAGTTTCTGGAGCTGCTTCTTGCCACCCTTCATGGCCAGGTTCTCAGCCTCATCCAGACGGTGCTGCAGGTCCTTAACAGTGACCTCCAGATTCTTCTTCATCCTCTCCAGATGAGCGCTAGTATCCTGCTCCTTCTTCAGTTCCTCAGCCATCATAGCAGCCTAGAGGAGACAGCATAAATGATTGATTAGAAGTTGTAAAAGACATACGAATAAAAGTAAGATGAAATGAAATTCAAACTTACATCGGTGATGGCCTTCTTGGCCTTCTCCTCTGCATTCCTTGCTTCCTGAACGGTGTCATCCACTTCACCCTGGACCTGAACCAGGTCACTCTCAAGCTTCTTCTTGGTGTTCAGAAGGCTTGTGTTCTAAAAGTAAAAACATATATAGTCACTTAGTCAACACACAGCTGATTTCACATTATTTCAAACAATATTCGTTTTTTGATTTATTTGTTCACCTGAGAGTGCAAAAGTCCAACACGCTCACTGGCGTCCACCAGCTCCTGCTCAGCGACTTTACGACATCTCTCTGTCTGTTCAAGGGCTGTTCTGAGTTCCTCAATTTCAGCCAACATGAGACCGTTCCTGCGATCCACCATAGCAGCTTGTTCCTTGAAGTCTTCCTGGGCTCTGACGGCATCATCAAGGTGCAGTTGTGCATCCTAGTGAAAGAAAATGAGGAAAATATTCCCATGAATGCCTAAGTGTAGCAGTATTCACAATGGGCTGTTGCACAACTGTGTGTTTTACAATACCTTAAGCTGTGCCTGCACATTCCTCAACTGCTTCTGGGATTCAGCAGCCTGGCGATTGGAGTGGCTCAACTGAATCTCCATCTCATTCAGATCTCCCTCCATCTTCTTCTTGATTCTCAGGGCATCATTCCTGCTCCTGACCTCAGAATCGAGCGTGCTCTGCATGGAGTCAATCACCCTCTGGCTGTTCCTCTTGATCTGCTCCATCTCCTCCTCTTTCTCTGCCAGCTTCCTGTCCACCTCACCCTTAATCTGGTTGAGCTCCAGCTGGACACGCAGGATCTTAGATTCTTCATGTTCCAGAGTTCCCTGACGGGATAAAATAATGAAATATTAATATCTGACTTCAAACAATGTCTAGTTCACTATGGTTTAAAATTAGATTCAGAAGATCTCGTTAAAAAAAAGTACCTCAGCCTCTTCAAGAGCTGTCTGGATCTCACACTTCTCTGTCTCCACCTGCTTCTTGGACTTCTCCAGTTCATGGATGCTCTTTCCAGTCTCACCAATCTGTTCAGTCAGATCTGAAATCTCCTCTGCAGACAGATACGTGTGTTTTGTATTGTTAAGCTTTGAAATCTAAAATTAAATACATACAAATGTGTTGGAATACGATGTAACATGTACAACTCACGTTGCAGGTTCTTGTTTTCACGCTTCATGGTCTCCAGATGATCCAGAGCTTCCTCATAAGAGTTCTTCATCTTGAACAGCTCAGTGCTGAGAGAACGAGCCTCCTTCTGTGCTCCCTCAAGCTCTGCCTGACCCTCCTCATACTTCTGTTTCCACTCTGCCAACACCTGAATGACACAGATAATACAGTTGAGTTGGTGTATCAATGAAAAGTCAAATGTAACTATGTCATTGTTTGTATGGGTTGCCCACAGAAAGTAAACCAAGTTACCTTATCAAAGTTCCTCTGCTTCTTGTCCAGGCTGGCAGCCAGACCATTGGCCCTCTCCACATCAATCATGAGGTCCTCCACCTCACTCTGGAGCCTCTGTTTGGTTTTCTCAAGAGAAGCACACTTGGAGTTCACTGCCTCGATCTGCTCCTCAGCCTCCTGAAGGCGCTGGGCCAGCTTTTTCCTGTTTGAAAGATTTTTCACTGTGAAAACTATGTAGTTGCCTGAAGCCTTAGTAACAAGAAACTGCAACCTAATTCTTTAACACAATATGCTGAATTGATGTATACAATACCACATCATCTTGATGGTAACATGTCATTTCTATCAATTTAATGTGTGATGCAAGTTGTCAGTAATTGTATTAAAGTGCTACAAATCTACTGGCCATTTAATTATTTGAATGTTACTCACTTGGATTCCTCAAGCTCCTCAGTGCGCTGTATAGCATCAGTTTCATACTTAGTTCTCCACTGAGCTACCTCACTGTTGGCCTTGGACATTCCACGCTGCAGCTCTGCCTTGGCCTCCTGCTCCTCCTCAAACTGCTCCCTCAGCAGGTCACAGTCATGGCGAGCTGATTGCAGTCCATGGGCAAGAGCATTCTTGGCCTGGTGTTTAATAAACATGTTAACTTACAACTGACTGAGTCTGCAACAGCATCTTATGACAGTATGTCGGCTGGGATCTCTGAAGATTCAGCACGGAGGGTTAATGATTTATTACCTTAAGCTCTTCCTCAATATGTCTCTTCAGCTCCTCAATTTGCTGTGTGAAGGCCTGTTTGCCTCTGGTCAGCTGAGAGACGAGAGCTTCTTTCTCTTCAATTTGACGGCTGAACTCACCTTGTGTGAAAGACGTCAAAATGCATTAGTTTGTGTAATATTTCTCAGTTACATACACAACAGATCATTCAGTGATTACTTGTAGATACCATTTTCTGTCAGAAGACGTGCTTTCTGTCCAGATGCATCATTGATTTGACGAACATTTTCATCATTCTTGGTCTTCAGTTCGCTAAATTGGTCCTCAAGTGTGCGGCACATCTTTTCAAGATTTCCCTAAAGAAAAGACAGATGAGAGTGATTAGATTTTATTTCTAATATTAATTACGGTATTTACTATTTTCCTTTTGGCATATAATGCATTGTAGACCTTTGATTTCGCAACAGCTTCCATGTTGCTGGAGAGGTCATCAATCTCCATCTTGTATTCACTCTTTTCCTTCTCAAGCTTCTGCTTAACACGCTGGAGGTTGTCAATCTGTTCTCCCAGCTCAGCAACGCTGTCAGCCTGCTTCTTGCGAAGAGCAGCAGCAGTGGCTTCATGCTGCAGAGTGGACTCTTCAAGGTCACGACGGAGCTTCTGGAATTCAGCTTCACGCTTCTTGTTCATCTCAATCTGAGCAGAAGTGGCACCACCGGCCTCTTCCAGCCTCTCGCTGATCTCCTCAAGTTCCCTGGAGAGGTCAGCTCTCTGCTTCTCAACCTTGGCACGAGCAGCACGCTCAGCTTCAATCTCCTCCTCCAGTTCCTCAATACGGGCCTGTTGAATTTCGGTTTAATTTCTTTCAGAAAACGTTCACTTTTAACATATGCATATATGCACGTACATAAAATAGGAATCATGTGCAGTAAGGTTTTGGTAACACAATATGTCACCTGAAGTTCCTTGATCTTCTTCTGAAGCTGAGCACCCAGTGACTGCTCATCTTCAATCTTGCTAAGCAGCTGGCTGGTTTCAAAGTCCTTCCTGTGAGAGTCATAGATAATATGCATGAAATTCCTGCAGTTGACCACAATTTTAAAAGAATAGTACAAATTTAAAAAACAATTTACTTTTTGATTTTCTCATCAGACTGCTGCTTGTCATTCTCAAGGTCCATGATGGACTCCTGGGCCAGTTTCAGATCACCCTCAAGCTTCCTCTTGGCTCTCTCAAGGTCCATACGCAGCTTCTTCTCTTGCTCCAGAGAACCCTCAAGCTGAACAAATAATGAGTCTTTAATGATAACATTTAAGAATAATTTTGATTTGCTAATCTAAGTGTCTTTGTAGACTTACATCATCCACTTGCTGCTCAAGCTTGGTCTTGGCCTTGGTCAGAGTGTTGACTTTGTCTTCCTCAGCCTGCAGGTCATCAAGAGTCTGCTGATGAGCCTCCTGAAGGGCTTTCTTTTCCTTTGTCAGCTTGGCAAGGCTCTCATCTTGAGAGGCCATCTCTTCAGTCAGGTTCTTCACCTGGAAGGTGTGCAGGAAAGATCTCGTCATGGAATGTTTACAATTATAGTCTTACTTAATCTGCTGGTCAGGTTATTATTTACAAACCTTGTTCTCGGTGGCATGTTTCTCCTTCTCCACTTTGGCCAAGGTGAGCTCCAGGTCATCAATATCCTTCTTGAGCTCAGAGCATTCATCCTCCAGCTTTCTCTTCTTGGCAGTGAGCTCAGCATTGATTTCCTCTTCATCCTCCAGTCTCTCAGTTGTCTCTTTGAGTTTGGCCTCCATCTGAATCTTGCTCTTGATAAGTCCCTCACATCTCTCCTCAGCATCTGACAGATTCTCTCCTTCCTACACCATTTTATGATATTCCATGTAAGCACATCAACATTGTAGACAATGAAATATCACAAGTGTATGTTGATGTGTACTTACAGATGCTACTTGCAGCTGCAGATCATTCTTCTCCTGCAGAAGGGAGACCATCTTCTCCTCCAGTTCCTTCTTCTTTGCCAGGGCAGTAGCCAAGTCAGTTTTCATCTTATCGTAGTTCTCCTTCATGTTTGCCAGCTCCTTCTCAGTTTCAGCACTCTTCAGCAGAGGCTTGATCTTGTAGTACACCTTCATCCATGGCCAGTGTTTGACATTCATGAATGAGCGGATATTGTACTGGATGGTATAGATGGCTTCCCTGCAGACAAGAAGTCGATGTTATGGATGATGAAATTCAGGATTTTCATACCGTGATTCAGAACTGCTGTTTTTTACATGCCTCCTCTCCATCATCTTCACAAACTCCTTTCTCATGACGTAACCACGGCACAAAGCCTGAGTCATGGTGACCAGAGATGCCAGTTTTTCATCTCTCATCTCTTCAAGGGTACCCAGAAGACCGGCCTTGAAGAACACCTGGCAGAAAATCAAAATTGTATGTCAGAATGATGAATTGAGATTGTGAATACTTTGCATCCCATAAAACAAATAAACAAAAAATTATTTTCTTCTACCCCAAATGTTCCTTAAAACACAATTCACCTCATTCAGGTAGTTTTTAGATATTCTGACTCATTATTAACACACAACTAGAAATGTGCAATTAGCAGAGTGCATTTTCCCATAAGGTTTGTGTGAAATATTTGATTGAATGAATACAAACTAGAAATGATTGATGAATGACTTTCAGTAAAATATGGAACGTGCTTACCTTGGTGTGTCCGAATTTGTACTCCTCATGGTCAACATCAATTGAACCAAGTAGCTTCTCTGAAGCCTTCTTGTTGTCAATGAACTGGCCCTCGGGGATGACACTGGCATTCAGTACCTTGTACCTTTTTCATGAGAGAGAGAGTTCATGGTCAGTGTGAGCATTTTATTTGAATAATCTGTATCAAATAGTATTAATTAATATCCTATAATACCTCTGCTTGAAGTCGGCATAGAGGATTCTGCTGGGGAAACCTTTTCTGCAGATTCTGATACCTTCCAGCACACCGTTACACCTGAGCTGGTGGATGACCAGGAAGTTCTCCATCAGACCTGTAAGCATTTTTATAAATGACTTATTTGAGTAAAGAGTATCAGTTAAAGCAGTGCAGCTACCACAACAAAACCAAAGCACTCCTTACAGACTCTATTGAGATTATGTTCTCTATGTACCTGGAGTCTTTGACTCATTGGGAATCAGGCAGCGTACAAAGTGAGGATGGGTGCTCCTCAAGTTGGTCATCAGCTTGCCCAAGTTCTCCTGTGGATCCAAAATTGTGACTCTTGTCATGACATGTAACAATTGTGAGTTTGAGTGTAAACTGAGACATATAATATATGTTAAGCCTTACCCTGAACTGTGAAGACACAGTCTGCATAGAACCACCCTTCTTCTTGCCTCCCTTCTTACCGATCTCTGTTAAAAAATTTAAATCAACATGTTTTGTTAGAATGACACTGAACACATGCCACAGTTCAACATCAAAGTTAAAATATACAGCATTTGTAACCTTAAAATGTGTTTTAGTTTAATATAGTTAATATCATACCCTCAACTACAGGAGGATACAGAAGAGCCAACAGTTTCACTGAGGATTTTTGGTACAGCTGGACGACAGAGTCGTTCAGTGGGTCCTTGTTCTTGTCCAGCCAGCCATTGATATTGTAGTCCACGGTGCCAGCATAGTGCACCAGGGAGAAGTGGGCCTCAGCCTTGCCCTTGGTGGGCCTTGGCTTCTCAAATGCTTTGTTTTTGCCAAGATGCTGGTCATACAGCTTGTTCTTGAAGGATGTATCTGTGGCCTTGGGGAACATGCACTCCTCTTCAAGGATGGAGAAGATGCCCATGGGCTTGAAAAAAGTGGAAGGAAGAATGTCATTAAATGATACATTAAGATACATTCTGTCAAATTCAGAACATTTACATGGAAACACAAAATGAAATGTTTACCTTTTCAATCAGCTCGATGCAAGCAGCCAAGTCCATGCCAAAGTCAATGAACTCCCAGATAATACCCTCCTTCTTGTACTCCTCTTGCTCCAGGACAAACATGTGGTGGTTGAAGAACTGTTGCAGTTTCTCATTGGTGAAGTTGATGCACAGCTGCTCCAATGTGTTGAACTACAAGTAGACAAATCATCAGCATTATGTTTTGCAGGCAACAAGAATGATTCCCCCGTGTAAATTGTGCTGCTGAAATGTTTGAAATGTTGCTTACATCAAAGATTTCAAAGCCAGCAATATCCAGGACACCAATGAAGTACTGCCTGGCCTGTTTCGTGTCCAACATCTGGTTGATACGGACGACCATCCACAAGAACAACCTCTCATAGATGGACTTGGCAAGGGCAGTCACTGAGTTACCGACCTGAATATAAACAAGGATTAAAGTCAGTCAATCATTTTAAAGTAATGGATTACTACTATCTTCAATTATAGCATTTTTGTAATGAGATATATGATACAAAAACATTTGAAATAAAAGGTATATCCAAGATGGTCATTGACCAGTATTTAAAACTCCTATAAAGTTGACAATGACATTGCCATCATCTTTTCTCATATACGAACAAAACAAATATTTTTGCAAATAGTAGAACGTTGGATATTGATAATATACCTGATTCACAGTCTGTCCCTTGGTGACATACTCATTTCCGACCTTGACTCTGGGATAACACATAGCCTTCAGCATATCAGCGGAGTTCAGACCCAGCAAGTAAGCAACCTTGTCAGCATCTGAAAATAGTTCAGTGATTTCCATCATGACATGAACAGAAACCCGAGTGATGAAGAACTTCATCACTCTTGTTCCCAAGCAATTCACTTTGAGCTGGCATCAGATACTCACCCTCTGTGCCATCAGGCTCAGCCTGCTCCTCACGCTGCTTCTGCTTGAACTTCATGTTGCCATGGTGAAGCACAGCACCAGTCATCTTGTAAATGCTCATCTTCTCTTCATTAGTGAAGCCCAGGATGTCGATAGCATTCTGTATTCAAAAGATGGCACTTTAGAATCACTTTAGTAAATGCAATCAAAAGAGCATTTTAAACATTGCATTCAATGCACAGCATCTTTCTCTTTGTTTTGAAGCGACGATCACTTACATCAGTGGCTTCCAGCTCAATTTTGTCATCAATACTGGCCACAGTGATCTGACCCATGCTGCACATGGGGAAGTCATAGGGGTTGGTTGTGATGAGTGCCAGGTCTGGAGATCAAAAAAGGGTGATAACGTCAATATTTGTGTTTCATATGAAAACTCTAAGTAGATTAAACATTGAGCAAATCCTCAACCTGCTTACCAAGCAGCTCAGGTTTGTGGGCGGTCATCATCTGGTAGAAGATGTGGTAGCCTCTTTCATCAGGAAGCTGGAATGTCACTCTAGACTTCTCCAGCAGATCTACAAATATTGTTCACAATTCAAACTCTGGCCAATTCTCAATTCCAGTCATTTGTATATGTGGATTATTACTTACATGTCTCAATATCAGCACTAGACAGTTTGCCAGTTGTGCCGAAATGGATTCTGATGAATTTACCCTGTTTGGAACAAATAGATGTTTTAACATCCCTCCACATGGGCAATCTGTAACAAGACCTCATGTGTAGAAATCATTCCATACTTACAAAACGAGAAGAGTTGTCATTCCTCACGGTTTTGGCGTTACCGTAGGCCTCCAGCAGGGGATTGGCTGCAATAATCTGATCCTCCAGTGAACCCTTTAATCCAAGTTAACAAATGGTATCAGGAAATGACTACTTTCCTCTGGAAAACATATTCCCACTCTTGGTAAATATCCCTGAATTGTAATCTTCAGTAACATACCTTTGATGTGTCTCTCTTCTTGTCTCCGCCAACTGAGATTGTTGCAAAGTACTGGATGACACGCTTGGTGTTCACAGTCTTTCCAGCACCAGATTCTCCACTAGGTATAGAAACAGACTTTTAAGAATTTGATCGAGATATATGACTATCTTAAACAAAGTCAACTGAGTGTAGAAAACGTACGTGATCAAGACAGACTGGTTCTCCCTATCTGTTACATAAAAAAACAAAATAAATTACTGTTATACTGCAACAGGAACCTCATATACTGATAAATTCTGCATTGTCATCGTGATGACTTACCAGTCAGCATGAACTGATAAGCGTTGTCAGAGACAGAGAAGATATGGGGTGGAGCCTCCATACGCTTCTTGCCTCTATAGGCAGCAACACATTCAGAATCGTACACTGGGAGCCACTTGTAGGGGTTCACAGTAGCACAGAACAATCCAGAGTAGGTCTGAAAGTGATGATAGAGATTTAACAGTTAACGCTTCCTACAAGCATCGCAATTTTCAATAGTTATCTTTTCTTATCAGGCAGGTTGTCTTACGTAGATCATCCATGCTGCATAACGCTCTTTGAGGTTATACAGCACAGCGGCTTCATTGAGATGGGTCATCATGGCCATGTCCTCAATCTTGTCATACTTGGGAGGGTTCATTGGAGTGACGTCCTCTTCTTTAACTGTCTTCTCCTGGAACAGGACATTAGTAACGATGAGAACTGATCATATTGCATTTCTAAGTTGGCTGTCAGTTCATGATACCAACCTCCTGAGTATCCAAGACTTTGACGGTGACTTTGCCACCCTCTTTCTTGAGGATTGTTCCCTTCAAGTATAGCTCCTTGACATCAACCACGTAGCAGGCACTCTTGGCATCAAATGGTGCACTTTGAGCCTCAATTCTTTCCTTCTCTGGCTTACGAAGGTAAATGGCAGCCTTGCCATAGTAGGCCATCTCCGCGTCGGTACTCATGATGCCGGCTGATGTCTGTTTGATAAATACAAAGAAACTGCCACCTCAAACCAATATTTTTGGTCCACATAAATAAACAGCATTTGATTTTGACAGGTGAATAGTAAATATGTCCTAATTCATATGTCTGATCACGTTTACGGATGCACCAATGACCATACTGATATATTCAGGTAATGACTTATCAGCTGGAATTCTTATCAGTGACATGAGGCTAATTTTGTATCTGATACAATTATTTCAATAAATACCAATTTACATACAAATACATTTATTAATTTGTTAAATTTTGTTTTACAAAGTTAGGAGAGCAATGTTGTTTTTTCCTTACACATTAATGTATAATCCTTGTCACTTCAACACAGTAAGGCATAAAACTTAATAATGAAACACTGGTATCAGATCGGTACTCTGCAATGGTCAATAACCAAAGTCAGATCTATTAATCGTTAGTTTAGCTACAGGTGGGCCTCAACATTACTCAAAGTCCCTTTCGAACTTCAGATTTGTATGTTCACTGAGAATAAATACGAAGATATTGTTGAGTTTTGTCAAAATGTTTCGATGAATAACTGCCGATATTCAATCAATGAGAAATATTAATATTATATATTATATTATATTATAAAATATTTAATGTTTCCTTACCTGACTCCCTCTATGTCAAATCTTTTCACCAATCCTGTTCAAAACAGGTTTTGTTGTTAGAGTAGGTTTGAAAAGTAGGTTCCGTTGACAGAACTTATTTATAAATGGAGATCACATTCAGACAGTCAAAATCATAAGAGAACATTTACCTCAAGCAGGAAATCACAGATCTTCAGAGTCACACATTGGATGTCTGCTCAAGTGGCCTTTATATTGAATCAGGTTTTGATGACACAGGAAAAGTTATATATGGTATACGCACCAAATGTGGTAAGGCAGACAGGCAGACATAAAACATATGCTGTAATTATATCTTCTCATGTGTCAGGTTTCTGTCAGTATGGACTGGTCTTGAGTTTTTGCTTGATCATTGCTTCAATTGGAGTTTATTTTAAGCTCTTGAACACCCTCTTCATTTTACAGGACTTGT
Source organism: Eutrigla gurnardus (assembly GCF_963514095.1). Classification (NCBI taxonomy): domain Eukaryota; kingdom Metazoa; phylum Chordata; class Actinopteri; order Perciformes; family Triglidae; genus Eutrigla; species Eutrigla gurnardus. Next base: position 27,802,599 of record NC_139923.1, on the reverse strand, counting down.
ACTAAATGCACAACGGTTCTCTATTCCTAAATAGTTTGTTAATAAATATAGAGATAAGATAAGATGTATAATCATTTTTAAAAAGTATTTTTACTAATTTAATTTTTAACAGCACTTATAATTTACACTTTTAAATTTACATTTAGGTCATTTAGCAGACGCTTTTGTCCAAAGCAACTTACAATAAGTACATTTGTCAAAAGAAGGAAACAAAGAAACCACAACGTATCATTGCCGATAAAGTAAGAGCTTACTGCAGTCATACAGTCATAGTGCTTGATTGAAGTATTTTTATTTAATTTTACTAGTAAGTATGATTGAGTCCATAGTACTTTACAAGCACGGCAAGAGTCATAAATGTGAAGACTATTTACAGTATTTATTAGGAAAAATTTAAAGCAATTAAAAACTATAAAGATTGTTGAAAAAGTTTCAGTCCCACTTGCTACGCTATTCATTAGTCTTTATTCTTTATTATCTGATAGAAAAGCAGTAAATTCACTGTGTTAAGGGGTGCTTTCTGTTCCCATCGAACAAATAAGACTCTCTATGACTTTTTTTCCCCACTTTTCACATTTTGTGACTAGATGCATTTTGATCAGGGACAAAAGAGTTAATTTGACCTTTTAAAGAGAATTTGATTCAATGTTTTTATTTTGGGATTACAGTGAAAATGCTGAAACTCTTTTACCCTTCTCCTTAAGCAGTTTCTCCAACCCTGTTCAGGATCCAAAAAAGCTCCCAGATTTTTCTAATCCCTCTAGAATTTCATTGTTGACTTTGAAAAAGCCCATACCAGCACAAACAATTTATTTCTGCATTTTTTGTTTTAGCCACCAATTTCTATAAAGACTGTAGGATTTTGTTTCTCTGTGTCACAAATGATCCACGTCTCACATTTGCTCTCTGTCAGAGGAGACGGTTACATCAAAATAACACAGACAATGCAATTAAAGATCAAAAAACTATTTTATTGTGGTGTATTTCATATCATATTATATGATTAGAAACAGCCCATCAGTCAAAGTGCTTTACTCAGCTGCCTCTTTTCCCTGTAAAAAAAAAATACAATTGATTGTATTAAATACAATTAATACATAGTGTTTACATACACATCATACTAGTTCATTTTACAAAGCTGAAGGGTAATGTTATTTTTTTTGTCATGACTAAATTTCTGCATGAAATGAATAAGACATTAATTTAATCTTAATACATTTTCATGAAGTCAAAATGTGAATACATTTACCTTGCCAGAGTCACGGCTCTTTGCTCTCAGCTTGTTGACCTGAGACTCTGCAATGTCAGCACGCTCCTCAGCCTCCTCCAGCTCATGCTGGACCTTCCTGCACTTGGACAGGTGGACATTGGCCTGCTCCTCCTGGAATACAAGGCAGATACATTTTTTAGGTCAATTGATCTACTGTACATGAAATGACTATGAAATACTATACATTTTGCATTATTTAGAATATATGTTTTGCCCTTACCGCCTCCTCAGACTGCCTCTTGTAGGCCTTCACCTTCAGCTGCAGCTTGTCAACCAGATCTTGCAGCCTGGAGCCATTTTTCTTATCCTCCTCAGTCTGTGAGAGTTAAGTTAAAAGTTGGAAGTAAATGTACATGTTGACATGTTTCTAGTACTAAGAATGTTAAGTCGATTTATATGTCGATTATCAAAATGACTGTACCTGATAGGTGAGCTCCTTCACTCTCCTCTCATATTTGCGGACACCCTTAACAGCATCTGCTCCACGTCTCTGCTCAGCCTCAACCTCTGCCTCCAGCTCACGCACCTTCAAAAGACGCGAAAATTTGTAGGATATTTAGAATCCCTGTATTTTCTTACGTTTGTTCATTAGATTCGACTGTGAATCTTATCATGACTTTCTTACCCTCGACTCAAGTTTCTGGAGCTGCTTCTTGCCACCCTTCATGGCCAGGTTCTCAGCCTCATCCAGACGGTGCTGCAGGTCCTTGACGGCAACCTCCAGGTTCTTCTTCATCCTCTCCAGATGAGCGCTAGTATCCTGCTCCTTCTTCAGCTCCTCAGCCATCATAGCAGCCTAGAGGAGACAGCATAAATGATTGATTAGAAGTTGTAAAAGACATACGTGTAAAAGTAAGATGAAATGAAATTCAAACCTACATCGGTGATGGCCTTCTTGGCCTTCTCCTCTGCATTCCTTGCTTCCTGAACGGTGTCATCCACTTCACCCTGGACCTGAACCAGGTCAGTCTCAAGCTTCTTCTTGGTGTTCAGAAGGCTTGTGTTCTAAAAGTAAAAACATATATAGTCACTTAGTCAACACGTAGCTGATTTCACATTATTTCAAACAATATTCGTTTTTTGATTTATTTGTTCACCTGAGAGTGCAGAAGTCCAACACGCTCACTGGCGTCCACCAGCTCCTGCTCAGCGATTTTACGACTTCTCTCTGTCTGTTCAAGGGCAGCTCTGAGTTCCTCAATTTCAGCCAACATGAGACCGTTCCTGCGATCCACCATAGCAGCTTGTTCCTTGAAGTCTTCCTGGGCTCTGACGGCATCATCAAGGTGCAGTTGTGCATCCTAGTGAAAGAAAATAAGGAAAATATTCCCATGAATGCAAAAGTGTAGCAGTATTTACAATGGGCTGTTGCACAACTGTGTGTTTTACAATACCTTCAGCTGTGCCTGCACATTCCTCAACTGCTTCAGGGACTCAGCAGCCTGGCGATTGGCGTGGCTCAGCTGAATCTCCATCTCATTCAGATCTCCCTCCATCTTCTTCTTGATTCTCAGGGCATCATTCCTGCTCCTGACCTCAGCATCAAGTGTGCTCTGCATGGAGTCAGTCACCCTCTGGCTGTTCCTCTTGATCTGCTCCATCTCCTCATCTTTCTCTGCCAGCTTCCTGTCCACCTCACCCTTAATCTGGTTGAGCTCCAGCTGGACACGCAGGATCTTAGATTCTTCATGTTCCAGAGTTCCCTGATGGGATAAAATAATGATATATTAATATCTGACTTCAAACAATGTGTAGTTCACTCTGGTTTGAAATTAGATCCAGAAAATCTAATTAAAAAAGTACCTCAGCCTCTTCAAGAGCTGTCTGGATCTCAGACTTCTCTGTCTCCACCTGCTTCTTGGACTTCTCCAATTCATGGATGCTCTTTCCAGTCTCACCAATCTGTTCAGTCAGATCTGAAATCTCCTCTGCAGACAGATACGTGTGTTTTGTATTGTTAAGCTTTGAAATGTAAAAATGAATACGTACAAATGTGTTGGAATACGATGTAACATGATGTACAACTCACGTTGCAGGTTCTTGTTTTCACGCTTCATGGTCTCCAGATGATCCAGAGCTTCCTCATAAGAGTTCTTCATCTTGAACAGCTCAGTGCTGAGAGAACGAGCCTCCTTCTGTGCTCCCTCAAGCTCTGCCTGACCCTCCTCATACTTCTGTTTCCACTCTGCCAACACCTGAATGACACAGATAATACAGTTGAGTTGGTGTATCAATGAAAAGTCAAATGTAACTATGTCATTGTTTGTATGGGTTGCCCACAGAAAGTAAACCAAGTTACCTTATCAAAGTTCCTCTGCTTCTTGTCCAGGTTGGCAGCCAGACCATTGGCCCTCTCCACATCAATCATGAGGTCCTCCACCTCACTCTGGAGCCTCTGTTTGGTTTTCTCAAGAGAAGCACACTTGGAGTTCACTGCCTCGATCTGCTCCTCAGCCTCCTGAAGGCGCTGGGCCAGCTTTTTCCTGTTTGAAAGATTTTTCACTGTGAAAACTATGTAGTTGCCTGAAGCCTTAGTAACAAGAAACTGCAACCTAATTCTTTAACACAATATGCTGAATTCATGTATACAATACCACATCATCTTGATGGTAACATGTCATTTCTATCAATTTAATGTGTGATGCAAGTTGTCAGTAATTGTATTAAAGTGCTACAAATCTACTGGCCATTTAATTATTTGAATGTTACTCACTTGGATTCCTCAAGCTCCTCAGTGCGCTGTATAGCATCAGTTTCATACTTAGTTCTCCACTGAGCTACCTCACTGTTGGCCTTGGACATTCCACGCTGCAGCTCTGCCTTGGCCTCCTGCTCCTCCTCAAACTGCTCCCTCAGCAGGTCACAGTCATGGCGAGCTGATTGCAGTCCATGGGCAAGAGCATTCTTGGCCTGGTGTTTTTATAAAGATATTCATTTAGACATTTTCTAAATCCCAAACGAATAATACCAGTACAAAGTTTTTTTAAAGGTAATTCTTACCTTGACCTCCTCTTCAATCTGTCTCTTCAGCTCCTCAATTTGCTGTGTGAAGGCCTGTTTGCCTCTGGTCAGCTGAGAGACGAGAGCTTCTTTCTCTTCAATTTGACGGCTGAACTCACCTTGTGTGAAAGACGTCAAAATGCATTAGTTTGTGTAATATTTCTCAGTTACATACACAACAGATCATTCAGTGATTACTTGTAGATACCATTTTCTGTCAGCAGACGTGCTTTCTGTCCAGATGCATCATTGTTTTGACGAACAATTTCATCATTCTTGGTCTTCAGTTCGCTAAATTGGTCCTCAAGTGTGCGGCACATCTTTTCCAGATTTCCCTAAAGAAAAGACAGATGAGAGTGATTAGATTTTATTTCTAATATTAATTACGGTATTTACTATTTTCCTTTTGGCATATAATGCATTGTATACCTTTGCTTTAGCAACAGCTTCCATGTTGCTGGAGAGGTCATCAATCTCCATCTTGTATTCACTCTTTTCCTTCTCAAGCTTCTGCTTAACACGCTGGAGGTTGTCAATCTGTTCTCCCAGCTCAGCAACGCTGTCAGCCTGCTTCTTGCGAAGAGCAGCAGCAGTGGCTTCATGCTGCAGAGTGGACTCTTCAAGGTCACGACGGAGCTTCTGGAATTCAGCTTCACGCTTCTTGTTCATCTCAATCTGAGCAGAAGTGGCACCACCGGCCTCTTCCAGCCTCTCGCTGATCTCCTCAAGTTCCCTGGAGAGGTCAGCTCTCTGCTTCTCAACCTTGGCACGAGCAGCACGCTCAGCTTCAATCTCCTCCTCCAGTTCCTCAATACGGGCCTGTTGAATTTAGGTGTAATTTCTTTCAGAAAACTTTCACTTTTAATACATAAAATAGGAAACGTGCAACAGAGTTTTGGTAACACAATATGTCACCTGAAGTTCCTTGATCTTCTTCTGAAGCTGAGCACCCAGTGACTGCTCATCTTCAATCTTGCTAAGCAGCTGGCTGGTTTCAAAGTCCTTCCTGTGAGAGTCATAGATAATATGCATGAAATTCCTGCAGTTGACCACAATTTTAAAAGAATAGTACAAATTTAAAAAACAATTTACTTTTTGATTTTCTCATCAGACTGCTGCTTGTCATTCTCAAGGTCCATGATGGACTCCTGGGCCAGTTTCAGATCACCCTCAAGCTTCCTCTTGGCTCTCTCAAGGTCCATACGCAGCTTCTTCTCTTGCTCCAGAGAACCCTCAAGCTGAACAAATAATGAGTCTTTAATGATAACATTTAAGAATAATTTTGATTTGCTAATCTAAGTGTCTTTGTAGACTTACATCATCCACTTGCTGCTCAAGCTTGGTCTTGGCCTTGGTCAGAGTGTTGACTTTGTCTTCCTCAGCCTGCAGGTCATCAAGAGTCTGCTGATGAGCCTCCTGAAGGGCTTTCTTTTCCTTTGTCAGCTTGGCAAGGCTCTCATCTTGAGAGGCCATCTCTTCAGTCAGGTTCTTCACCTGGAAGGTGTGCAGGAAAGATCTCGTCATTGAATGTTTACAATTATAGTCTTACTTAATCTGCTGGTCAGGTTATTATTTACAAACCTTGTTCTCGGTGGCATGTTTCTCCTTCTCCACTTTGGCCAAGGTGAGCTCCAGGTCATCAATATCCTTCTTGAGCTCAGAGCATTCATCCTCCAGCTTTCTCTTCTTGGCAGTGAGCTCAGCATTGATTTCCTCTTCATCCTCCAGTCTCTCAGTTGTCTCTTTGAGTTTGGCCTCCATCTGAATCTTGCTCTTGATAAGTCCCTCACATCTCTCCTCAGCATCTGACAGATTCTCTCCTTCCTACACCATTTTATGATATTCCATGTTAGCACATCAACATTGTAGACAATGAAATATCACAAGTGTATGTTGATGTGTACTTACAGATGCTACTTGCAGCTGCAGATCATTCTTCTCCTGCAGAAGGGAGACCATCTTCTCCTCCAGTTCCTTCTTCTTTGCCAGGGCAGTAGCCAAGTCAGTTTTCATCTTATCGTAGTTCTCCTTCATGTTTGCCAGCTCCTTCTCAGTTTCAGCACTCTTCAGCAGAGGCTTGATCTTGTAGTACACCTTCATCCATGGCCAGTGTTTGACATTCATGAATGAGCGGACATTGTACTGGATAGTATAGATGGCATCCCTGTGGAAAAGAAGTAGCTGTTATAGACAATGTAATAATTAATATTTTAGTCCATGATTGTGTACTCAAAGTTAGCTGTTTTCAACTTGCCTACTCTCTGTCATTTTCACAAACGCCTTCCTCATGACGTAACCACGGCACAAAGCCTGAGTCATGGTGACCAGAGATGCTAGTTTTTCATCTCTCATCTCCTCAAGGGTACCCAGAAGACCGGCCTTGAAGAACACCTGCCAAACAAAAAATTGTAATTAATGTATGATGAACTGAGGTATTGAATATCTCCCCCCCCAGTCTTCCCCTGTAATAACAACTAATAATTAAAACTGGAAGCAGTGATGCACAGTCCCTCGCACATATGCCAGTTGCAAAGTTTCATGATTGTTGATCTGGTGTAAACCAGATTGGAACTGCATTTAAAAGTGAGAGATGTCGCATCTATCTCCATGCCTCCTTGACAGCTCTTTGAGGCCCCCTAGTGTTTCTTTTTAGCCATGGACAGAGATGCACAAACACACTAGACCAAATGTATACATTCCGCAGAGAGATAATGATAATTAACAGAATACCAATGAAACATACTGGATTGAAGAACTTCAGTAAAAGATGGAATGTGCTTACCTTGGTGTGTCCGAATTTGTACTCATCATGGTCAACATCAATTGAACCAAGCAGCTTCTCTGAAGCCTTCTTGTTGTCAATGAATTGGCCGTCAGGGATGACACTGGCATTCAGTACCTTGTACCTTTTTTCATGAGAGAGAGCATGGTGAGTGTGAGCATTTCATTTCAATAAATTAATAATACATTTTTTTTCCCCAAAATATCCTTAAATACCTCTGCTTGAAGTCAGCATAGAGGATTCTGCTGGGGAAACCTTTTCTGCAGATTCTGATACCTTCCAGCACACCGTTACACCTGAGCTGGTGGATGACCAGGAAGTTCTCCATCAGACCTGTAAACATTATTTTAAATGACGTATTTGAGTAAAGAGTATCAGTTGAAGCAGCGCAGCTACCACAACAAAACCAAAGCACTCCTTACAGACTCTATTGAGATTATGTACCTGGAGTCTTTGACTCATTGGGAATCAGGCAGCGTACAAAGTGAGGATGGGTGCTCCTCAAGTTGGTCATCAGCTTGCCCAAGTTCTCCTGTGGATCCAAAATTGTGACTCTTGTCATGACATGTAACAATTGTGAGTTTGAGTGTAAACTGAGACATATAATATATGTTAAGCCTTACCCTGAACTGTGAAGACACAGTCTGCATAGAACCACCCTTCTTCTTGCCTCCCTTCTTACCGATCTCTGTTAAAAAATTTAAATCAACATGTTTTGTTAGAATGACACTGAACACATGCCACAGTTCAACATCAAAGTTAAAATATACAGCATTTGTAACCTTAAAATGTGTTTTAGTTTAATATAGTTAATATCATACCCTCAACTACAGGAGGATACAGAAGAGCCAACAGTTTCACTGAGGATTTTTGGTACAGCTGGATGACAGAGTCGTTCAGTGGGTCCTTGTTCTTGTCCAGCCAGCCAGAAATGTTGTAGTCCACGGTGCCAGCATAGTGCACCAGGGAGAAGTGGGCCTCAGCCTTGCCCTTGGCGGGCCTTGGCTTCTCAAATGCTTTGTTTTTGCCAAGATGCTGGTCATACAGCTTGTTCTTGAAGGATGTATCTGTGGCCTTGGGGAACATGCACTCCTCTTCAAGGATGGAGAAGATGCCCATTGGCTTGAAAAAAGTGGAAGGAAGAATGTCATTAAATGATGCTTTAAGATACATTCCATCAAATTTTGAACATTTACATGGAAACACAAAATTAAATGTTTACCTTTTCAATCAGCTCGATGCAAGCAGCCAAGTCCATGCCAAAGTCAATGAACTCCCAGATAATACCCTCCTTCTTGTACTCCTCTTGCTCCAGGACAAACATGTGGTGGTTGAAGAACTGTTGCAGTTTCTCATTGGTGAAGTTGATGCACAGCTGCTCCAATGTGTTGAACTGCAAGGAAACAAATAATCAGCATACTCTCTTGCAAGCAATAACAATGATTCTCTCATAACAAAATATTGTCTCTTAGACTTACATCAAAGATTTCAAAACCGGCAATATCCAGGACACCAATGAAGTACTGCCTGGCCTGTTTCGTGTCCAACATCTGGTTGATACGGACGACCATCCACAAGAACAACCTCTCATAGATGGACTTGGCCAGGGCAGGAACTGAGTTATTGACCTGAATATAAACAAGTAAGTCATTTGATTTAAGTTAGGCATCATTTTGTAAAGTAATTCATTTCTTTTGTCATCAAGATAAATTATACAAATTGTCCACAATATATACATGTATCTAAGATGGTTCATGACTTGTATAAAATTAATCTAAAATATAAATTATGTTGCGTTTCTTTTTTCTAATTTATTACAACTCCATTATTTTAGTAGAAGTAACATAACATTTCAAATAGTAGAAAGTTGGATATTGACAATTTACCTGAGGCACAGTCTGTCCCTTGGTGACATACTCATTTCCGACCTTGACTCTGGGATAACACAGAGCCTTCAGCATATCAGCGGAGTTCAGACCCAGCAAGTAAGCAACCTTGTCAGCATCTGAAAATAGTTCAGTGATTTCCATCATGACATGAACAGAAACCCGAGTGATGAAGAACTTCATCACTCTTGTTCCCAAGCAATTCACTTTGAGCTGGCATCAGATACTCACCCTCTGTGCCATCAGGCTCAGCCTGCTCCTCACGCTGCTTCTGCTTGAACTTCATGTTGCCATGGTGAAGCACAGCACCAGTCATCTTGTAAATGCTCAGCTTCTCTTCATTAGTGAAGCCCAGGATGTCGATAGCATTCTGAATTCAAAAGATGGCACTTTAGAATCACTTTAGTAAATGCAATCAAAAGAGCACTTTAAACATTGCATTCAATGCACAGCATGTTTCTCTTTGTTTTGAAGCGACAATCACTTACATCAGTGGCTTCCAGCTCAACTTTGTCATCAATACTGGCCACAGTGATCTGACCCATGCTGCACATGGGGAAGTCATAGGGGTTGGTTGTGATGAGTGCCAGGTCTGGAGATCAAAAAAGGGTGATAACGTCAATATTTGTGTTTCATATGAAAACTGTAAATAGATTAAACATTGAGCAAATCCTCAACCTGCTTACCAAGCAGCTCAGGTTTGTGGGCGGTCATCATCTGGTAGAAGATGTGGTAGCCTCTTTCATCAGGAAGCTGGAATGTCACTCTAGACTTCTCCAGCAGATCTACAAATTTTGTTCACAATTCAAACTCTGGCCAGTTCTCAATTCCAGTCATTTGTATATATGATGTGGATTATTACTTACATGTCTCAATATCAGCACTAGCCAGTTTGCCACTTGCGGCAAAATGGATTCTGATGAATTTACCCTGTTTGGAACAAATAGATGTTTTAACATCCCTCCACATGGGCAATCTGTAACAAGACCTCATGTGTAGAAATCATTCCATACTTACAAAACGAGAAGAGTTGTCATTCCTCACGGTTTTGGCGTTACCATAGGCCTCCAGCAGGGGATTGGCTGCAATAATCTGATCCTCCAGTGAACCCTTTAATCCAAGTTAACAAATGGTATCAGGAAATGACTACTTTCCTCTGGAAAACATATTCCCACTCTTGGTAAATATCCCTGAATTGTAATCTTCAGTAACATACCTTTGATGTGTCTCTCTTCTTGTCTCCGCCAACTGAGATTGTTGCAAAGTACTGGATGACACGCTTGGTGTTCACAGTCTTTCCAGCACCAGATTCTCCACTAGGTATAGAAACAGACTTTTAAGAATTTGATCGAGATATATGACTATCTTAAACAAAGTCAACTGATGTAAATGTAGGAAACGTACGTGATCAAGACAGACTGGTTCTCCCTATCTGTTACATAAAAAAACAAAATAAATTACTGTTATACTGCAACAGGAACCTCATATACTGATAAATTCTGCATTGTCATCGTGATGACTTACCAGTCAGCATGAACTGATAAGCGTTGTCAGAGACAGAGAAGATATGGGGTGGAGCCTCCATACGCTTCTTGCCTCTATAGGCAGCAACACATTCAGAATCGTACACTGGGAGCCACTTGTAGGGGTTCACAGTAGCACAGAACAATCCAGAGTAGGTCTGAAAGTGATGATAGAGATTTAACAGTTAATGTTTCCTACAAGCATTGCAATTTTCAATAGTTATCTTTTCTTATCAGGCAGGTTGTCTTACGTAGATCATCCATGCTGCATAACGCTCTTTGAGGTTATACAGCACAGCGGCTTCATTGAGATGGGTCATCATGGCCATGTCCTCAATCTTGTCATACTTGGGAGGGTTCATTGGAGTGACGTCCTCTTCTTTAAGTGTCTTCTCCTGGAACAGGACATTAGTAACAATGAGAACTGATCATATTGCATTTCTAAGTTGGCTGTCAGTTCATGATACCAACCTCCTGAGTAGCCAAGACTTTGACGGTGACTTTGCCACCCTCTTTCTTGAGGATTGTTCCCTTCAAGTACAGCTCCTTGGCATCAACCACGTAGCAGGCACTCTTGGCATCAAATGGTGCATTTTGAGCCTCAATTCTTTCCTTCTCTGGCTTACGAAGGTAAATGGCAGCTTTGCCATAGTAGGCCATCTCCGCGTCGGTACTCATGGTGGCGGTTTATGTCTGTGTACCAAGTCAAACAACAGCAGGCTCAAAATGATGTTTCTGTTGATGTCATTGAACAGTGCCTAAATGCCAGATGTTGTCAGGAACAGTTCATATAGCCACACCAAAATAATGGTTTTGCATTATTTTTGTCTGTATTTAAGCCTATTTTATAGACTTTCAGACCAACAGACTGACTCTATTCAGTACATGAACATCTATTGGATGTCTTTCCTCCCATAGAGAGAGTTCCCTCTTCTTTTGCTGTTCCTTAGGTTTCTTTCCCTGTTAAAGTGTAAGTTTGGCGGAAATTGAAAATAAAGCTATTTTCTGAATGAAAATACATCAACTAAGCCGTGGAGGAAGTAATTTTCGCTCATCACGCAGTTCAGAGCTAGCACGGGCGGGAGCTAGAGTCCAAAATCGCAAACAGTGGGTTAGCATGGGGCATACAGCCACACACTTTCAAAATCGCATTTTTAAACCACTAACATTGCTCAAAACAGCGCCAAACCTCGTCAGCAGCTTGCTCTAGGTGTCTACACATAAAACGAAGCACCAACAACTCAGTTCATGAACCCGAAGTTTATAACAGAAGACAGTTAAGAACACTCACCAATTCTACCCCTGCCAGCTCCTCGCGAAAGATAGTCTGTAAGTGTCGATTTATTTTCAATTTCCGCCAAACTTACACTTTAAAGGGGTTCGAACAGAGGGTCTAAGGACTCTGTCCCATATCTTATGATGTACTTCTGTGATGTAATTACAAATAAGAGTAATCTTATTACCTTTTTTTATATTTTAATACTATATATTCAAGCCTTCTGGTCAAACAACACAGAATTACCATATTCAATTAATCAATGTACATATCCTTATCAAATTGAGTACACCATTAAAAATGATGATCTTCCAGACTGAGTTGATAGTTACAAGATTAAAAGTAAATGAGTAAATGGTTATTCTACAACAAAATCAAACGTTGCAACTGAATGCAATCTTTCACAGTCTTTAGATACAAATGAAAGATAGTTGAATGATGTACATACCTGGCTCACTCTCTGTCAAAAATCTGATATGTTCCACAATCCTGTTGAGAACATGTATATTTTCTGTTATTGCCAAATGTTTGAAAGCAAATACCTGTTCCACAATTATGTTAATTATTAAATCATGTTTCAAAAATCTTTTCTATAATAACAGATGCCACCAAATACAAGATGAGCTTACCCCAAGCTGAAGTGTCCAAGGCTCTTCCTACCACACAGTAGTCTGATGTCCTGGGCTGCTTATATTGAACATGGCCTGCTTACGCAGCAGAGGTTAAATATGGGCTCTTGCCAAATGTGGTGTCCGCAACAGGCATCGATTGGAACAGGTGTTGCTAGGATATATGACTTGTCTTGGACTTCAGCCAGAAAGACCAGTCCTCTTCATTAATGCAACATAAGGCAAATCGGAGGAAGGAATCTAAAGCATTTTTTTTCACATTACACTTTGTGTGCACATCTTTTACATGAGGCATTTCCAAATTTCCCCTGTCCATGTCCCAGTGATTAATACAGTATTAACTTTTAGTTAATGCTGATGAAACATATGCTTTAATTTAATCTGAACAGATTTTCACAAAAATCACGTAGCATCTCGCATTTCAAACGTGCTTTAGGAGTGTAACTATATCCCCGAGCAAAGGCTTTACAAGTCTTTCTATGAGTGAAAATTCTTCTATATCAAAGTGTTACTCTTTTGGCTTCAAGGTAGCCGAAGTACACATTTATCATTATTATTCATCACTTCTGAAGAAAATTCATTAATGCATTATTCTCATACTTGCAAAGGGAATTTTGGGAACATTGTTTTCGAGGACATCTCAGGAGCTTTTGCGATAAATATAAATTTGCTGTATCCATATTTATCCAGAATTACCACTTCCCATTTGCCAAAACAGTTGTAGTGATTTTCTCATAAGACAGGGCAGCCTGAATTGCATGGTAAAAATATATATATATATATTTTTTTAATACTGAATCAACAAGGGCCAAATTGTCAACTAAAATATTTTAACGAATATTGGTTAATGAAAGCAAAGTGCAGTAACTGGTGTGGGAAAAAATTACAATAGTAGAAGACATCCTTGTTTAGACAATTATATTTAGACATTTTTTTTTGTTACTCAGGACCGCTGTTGGAATCCATTGCAGCTGCCATGAATCCAAGTTGACTACAGCTGTCATTATCCTTAGGAAATGAGTGAGCTTTAAAGTTTCATTGGCAACATTCAAGCCTACAGGTGTTGAGTATTTTGTTCGGGAGTGCAGTGACACTAGGCTATGATGCAAGGACACTGAGAAGTGTTTGCGTATTGGAAGAATTCTAAATAGATTCCTTCAGCACTAGTATTTAAAATGTTAGTGATGCTAGATCAGGATTTTTATTATTATTGATGGTCATGTGCAGGGAATTCAAGTCCCTTGTGACACTTGATGGGGGTTTTAAATAGTTCACATTATGTAAGCTTTTGAAAAACAGTTTGCATACTGTATTTTATGTGTACATGTAAGGTGTCCTCAAAGGTGCCCTTAAATGAAATTAAACATTATTTTTTATTACTTGATAGCCAATTTATTTTGATGAATGTAGATTTTTGTAAGTAAAACTTGGTTTGTTTTACATATTGCTCTACATAAATGGAGATTTGTTTTTCAGAAACAATGTAGTCAAAATTACAGTTATATATTGTAAGACATGAATTTTTTTTCAATAAGGTTGGTACATGTAGCTGAGGATTTTGTAACTTATTTATATCATTCGATTTGTTTGTCACGTAATTATCATAACCCTAGAGATTTCAAATCTGTCAAGTTCATGAGCTGAGTACAGGATTTGTACATTCAATTGAATTCCTAATAGCATGAATGTGATCCCTTACTGCTTGCTCAATATGTCCTATAAATGCCTTCATCTAGAGGTAACATACAGATACTTTAGCCTGACAATGTTTTGCCTTGTGTGTTAAAAGTCAAGGTGAACAAACAGTACTCCTTGCCACTGTTTTCTTCTCATCCTCATCCAGTACAGTGCTGCAGGTCCTCAGCAGCAACTTGTGGTGTGGTGACTCACCCTGAATACTCACATGCCTGATCGGAACGTATTATTTGATTTGTGAAGTAGTTAACGGATGTCTCCATGCATGCATTAGCATCACCAGCTGTTAAAACACTTCCCAATGTGTCCCAATGAGGATCCCTTTAGATCCTTAATGTCAGACAGACTCTACTCATAGTGGGTGTTTACTTTAATTTAGTTAATTCCACTATTATCCTTAGTTAATGTAATTGAGTTGTTCTTTCATCATGTTTGGAATTAGTTAAAATTTGTTGTGCTACCTAACTTTATTTATTGTAGGAACAGACATTTCATAATTAATGGCAAAATGTATAACAGCACTAGATATTTGGACAACTTTGATTTGAAGTATTATAGTAGATACTATCACTGCAAACATGAACCTCATAAGTCTTCCACCACATTTACTGACTTGATTTGGAATCCGTGTTATGTGTTTTGCTTACAAAGTGGAAGTTAAATATGGGACACATGCCAAATAGGGATAGTGTGACAGCTGTTGTTTACGTGAGTGAGACTTTTGCTGGTGCATACATCTCATGTTTCAGGCTTCTGTCAGTTAAGGCAAATCCTCAATTTGTGATAATCCCTACTTAAAATAGGCAATCTTTAATTTTAGGTCTTTTGGCAAACACGTATTGTGATCTATTTCATAGATGGAGAAACATTTGTCAAAATTAAATAATATTCAATACACAGCAATACTGTTTTTATGATCTAAATGTTTTACAGGAAATAAATAATGAAAAGTGTATGTGCTTAAGTGTAAGAGATATGTCTGTACTATTCACACTCATATGTCAAGCTATTAACACTTCTACTGACTCTGCAGCCATATCTTCAAGTCCATTTTTGGCTCTGTGCAGGGCACATTGAATGTCAACCTCATTCCATTTGTTGAGCAACATCATTTTTAAATGTCACATGCAATAGTGTTGAACTTGCAGTGTAAAAAACACTCGTAACATTTCCACTTTAAATTGTCACCAATTAAAGTGGCATGATTATTGTTATTTGCAATCGAAGAAATCAAACAAAAAAACAAACAATACCCCCTGTTCAGAATGATCTAGAAATATTTGATTTACTTTGAAAATGTACCCAACAATAAGGCACGTCACACTTCCAACTGATCAATAATAATTGCTTGCATGTACCCAGTTTTTGACGTGGGCCAGGACACCTTAAACAGCTATTATAGAGCAGATGACCGTTGCTATTTTATACAGAAATATCAAGTCAGGCTCATTCAATGCGGGTGCCTAATATTATTATTATTATTACTGTATATGATCAGACTAGTTTGCCTTCTGCCTATCAGTATCCTATCAGAGCCACTTTTAGCTCTAGGATAGCAGTTTATTATGTTGTCTCAGTCCTGCCTGTGGCCTCCAAAAATATCTCACGACTTTGAGAACTGGTCTTGGATTACGGAATTCATTCATCTACTTTTTTAACTTTTGTCGAGATTAGAATTAAAACGATTTGTTTTTTTTCACTTGTTTCCTGTTAGCTAAAGTGTGAAGATCACTCAAATCATATTATTATTTCATTTTGGTCACCGGTTGGCTGAATGTTGGAATGTTAGTGTTACACTGATCCCATTTTTAAAAATGTGCAATGTGTTTCCCTAATAAAATTAGTCCATGTTAATTAATAGTGGTAGGAATGTTTGTTATGGTTGTAGCTTTTTTTTTTTATGCGTTATTTAAATCAAATACGTTTCATGGGAAGCAAAGTGATGAAAGATTACAGACAGAATTTAAGATCAACAGTTTAACATTTATTGTTTCAGCATGAATGATATCATATTATATGATTCAACACAGTGAAACACTCAGTGTGCTTTACTCAGCTGCTTCTTTTCCCTGTAAAAAACAGATGAATGGTTTGTGTGAGTTTGAATAAATTTCAGGTGAATTTGATTAGTTCCTTTTTTAGTATTTAAACATCATGCTTTGTAAGGTGCCTATAATACTGTTAAGAATCTGCTCAAACATATTAACCAGTATATTTCAAATATACATGATATGCAATTATGTTATTTTTTAAATAAATTCACATATAGTTACCTTGCCAGTGTCACGGCTCTTTGCTCTCAGCTTGTTGACCTGAGACTCTGCAATGTCAGCACGCTCCTCAGCCTCCTCCAGCTCATGCTGGACCTTCCTACACTTGGACAGGTGGACATTGGCCTGCTCCTCCTGGAATACAAGGCAGATACATTTTTTAGGTCAATTGATCTACTGTACATGAAATTACTATGAAATACTATACATTTTGCATTATTTAGAATATATGTTTTGCCCTTACCGCCTCCTCAGACTGCCTCTTGTAGGCCTTCACCTTCAGCTGCAGCTTGTCAACCAGATCTTGCAGCCTGGTTATATTTTTCTTGTCCTCCTCAGTCTGTGAGAGTTAAGTTAAAAGTTGGAAGTAAATGTACATGTTGACATGTTTCTAGTACTAAGAATGTTAAGTCGATTTATATGTCGATTATCAAAATGACTGTACCTGATAGGTGAGCTCCTTCACTCTCCTCTCATATTTGCGGACACCCTTAACAGCATCTGCTCCACGTCTCTGCTCAGCCTCAACCTCTGCCTCCAGCTCACGCACCTTCGAAAAACAATGAAAAAATGAGTATGTATCCGTATTTTTTATTAACTTGCTCCTGCTTTGCAAATCTTGACGTGACTTTCTTACCCTTGTTTCAAGTTTCTGGAGCTGCTTCTTGCCACCCTTCATGGCCAGGTTCTCAGCCTCATCCAGACGGTGCTGCAGGTCCTTAACGGCAACCTCCAGGTTCTTCTTCATCCTCTCCAGATGAGCGCTAGTATCCTGCTCCTTCTTCAGCTCCTCAGCCATCATAGCAGCCTAGAGGAGACAGCATAAATGATTGATTAGAAGTTGTAAAAGACATACGTGTAAAAGTAAGATGAAATGAAATTCAAACCTACATCGGTGATGGCCTTCTTGGCCTTCTCCTCTGCATTCCTTGCTTCCTGAACGGTGTCATCCACTTCACCCTGGACCTGAACCAGGTCAGTCTCAAGCTTCTTCTTGGTGTTCAGAAGGCTTGTGTTCTAAGAGTAAAAACCCATTTAGTCACTTTGTCTTCAAATACCTGATTTCACATTATTTCAAACAACATTCAGTTTTTGAATGTGTTCACCTGGGAGTGCAGAAGTCCAACACGCTCACTGGCGTCCACCAGCTCCTGCTCAGCGATTTTACGACTTCTCTCTGTCTGTTCAAGGGCAGCTCTGAGTTCCTCAATTTCAGCCAACATGAGACCGTTCCTGCGATCCACCATAGCAGCTTGTTCCTTGAAGTCTTCCTGGGCTCTGACGGCATCATCAAGGTGCAGTTGTGCATCCTAGTGAAAGAAAATGAGGAAAATATTCCCATGAATGCAAAAGTGTAGCAGTATTTACAATGGGCTGTTGCACAACTGTGTGTTTTACAATACCTTCAGCTGTGCCTGCACATTCCTCAACTGCTTCTGGGACTCAGCAGCCTGGCGATTGGCGTGGCTCAACTGAATCTCCATCTCATTCAGATCTCCCTCCATCTTCTTCTTGATTCTCAGGGCATCATTCCTGCTCCTGACCTCAGCATCAAGTGTGCTCTGCATGGAGTCAGTCACCCTCTGGCTGTTCCTCTTGATCTGCTCCATCTCCTCCTCTTTCTCTGCCAGCTTCCTGTCCACCTCACCCTTAATCTGGTTGAGCTCCAGCTGGACACGCAGGATCTTAGATTCTTCATGTTCCAGAGTTCCCTGATGGGATAAAATAATGATATATTAATATCTGACTTCAAACAATGTGTAGTTCACTCTGGTTTAAAATTAGATCCAGAAGATCTCGTAAAAAAAGTACCTCAGCCTCTTCAAGAGCTGTCTGGATCTCAGACTTCTCTGTCTCCACCTGCTTCTTGGACTTCTCCAGTTCATGGATGCTCTTTCCAGTCTCACCAATCTGTTCAGTCAGATCTGAAATCTCCTCTGCAGACAGATACGTGTGTTTTGTATTGTTAAGCTTTGAAATGTGAAAATAAATACATACAAATGTGTTGGAATACGATGTAACATGATGTACAACTCACGTTGCAGGTTCTTGTTTTCACGCTTCATGGTCTCCAGCTGATCCAGAGCTTCCTCATAAGAGTTCTTCATCTTGAACAGCTCAGTGCTGAGAGAACGAGCCTCCTTCTGTGCTCCCTCAAGCTCTGCCTGACCCTCCTCATACTTCTGTTTCCACTCTGCCAACACCTGAATGACACAGATAATACAGTTGAGTTGGTGTATCAATGAAAAGTCAAATGTAACTATGTCATTGTTTGTATGGGTTGCCCACAGAAAGTAAACCAAGTTACCTTATCAAAGTTCCTCTGCTTCTTGTCCAGGTTGGCAGCCAGACCATTGGCCCTCTCCACATCAATCATGAGGTCCTCCACCTCACTCTGGAGCCTCTGTTTGGTTTTCTCAAGAGAAGCACACTTGGAGTTCACTGCCTCGATCTGCTCCTCAGCCTCCTGAAGGCGCTGGGCCAGCTTTTTCCTGTTTGAAAGATTTTTCACTGTGAAAACTATGTAGTTGCCTGAAGCCTTAGTAACAAGAAACTGCAACCTAATTCTTTAACACAATATGCTGAATTCATGTATACAATACCACATCATCTTGATGATAACATGTCATTTCTATCAATTTAATGCAAGTATACAAGTGATGCAGTTGTCAGTAATTGTATTAAAATGCTACAAATCTACTGGACATTTAATTATTTGAATGTTACTCACTTGGATTCCTCAAGCTCCTCAGTGCGCTGTATAGCATCAGTTTCATACTTAGTTCTCCACTGAGCTACCTCACTGTTGGCCTTGGACATTCCACGCTGCAGCTCTGCCTTGGCCTCCTGCTCCTCCTCAAACTGCTCCCTCAGCAGGTCACAGTCATGGCGAGCTGATTGCAGTCCATGGGCAAGAGCATTCTTGGCCTGGTGTTTTTATAAAGATATTAATTTAGACATTTTCTAAATCCCAAACGAATAATACCAGTACAAAGTTTTTTTAAAGGTAATTCTTACCTTGACCTCCTCTTCAATCTGTCTCTTCAGCTCCTCAATTTGCTGTGTGAAGGCCTGTTTGCCTCTGGTCAGCTGAGAGACGAGAGATTCTTTCTCTTCAATTTGACGGCTGAACTCACCTTGTGTGAAAGACGTCAAAATGCATTAGTTTGTGTAATATTTCTCAGTTACATACACAACAGATCATTCAGTGATTGCTTGTAGATACCATTTTCTGTCAGAAGACGTGCTTTCTGTGCAGATGCATCATTGTTTTGACGAACATTTTCATCATTCTTGGTCTTCAGTTCGCTAAGTTGGTCCTCAAGTGTGCGGCACATCTTTTCAAGATTTCCCTAAAGAAAAGACAGATGAGAGTGATTAGATTTTATTTCTAATATTAATTACGGTATTTACTATTTTCCTTTTGGCATATAATGCATTGTAGACCTTTGATTTCGCAACAGCTTCCATGTTGCTGGAGAGGTCATCAATCTCCATCTTGTATTCACTCTTTTCCTTCTCAAGCTTCTGCTTAACACGCTGGAGGTTGTCAATCTGTTCTCCCAGCTCAGCAACGCTGTCAGCCTGCTTCTTGCGAAGAGCAGCAGAAGTGGCTTCATGCTGCAGAGTGGACTCTTCAAGGTCACGACGGAGCTTCTGGAATTCAGCTTCACGCTTCTTGTTCATCTCAATCTGAGCAGAAGTGGCACCACCGGCCTCTTCCAGCCTCTCGCTGATCTCCTCAAGTTCCCTGGAGAGGTCAGCTCTCTGCTTCTCAACCTTGGCACGAGCAGCACGCTCAGCTTCAATCTCCTCCTCCAGTTCCTCAATACGGGCCTGTTGAATTTCAGTTGAATTTCTTTCAGAAAACGTTCACTTTTAACATATGCATATATGCACGTACATAAAATAGGAATCATGTGCAGTAAGGTTTTGGTAACACAATATGTCACCTGAAGTTCCTTGATCTTCTTCTGAAGCTGAGCACCCAGTGACTGCTCATCTTCAATCTTGCTAAGCAGCTGGCTGGTTTCAAAGTCCTTCCTGTGAGAGTCATAGATAATATGCATGAAATTCCTGCAGTTGACCACAATTTTAAAAGAATAGTACAAATTTAAAAAACAATTTACTTTTTGATTTTCTCATCAGACTGCTGCTTGTCATTCTCAAGGTCCATGATGGACTCCTGGGCCAGTTTCAGATCACCCTCAAGCTTCCTCTTGGCTCTCTCAAGGTCCATACGCAGCTTCTTCTCTTGCTCCAGAGAACCCTCAAGCTGAACAAATAATGAGTCTTTAATGATAACATTTAAGAATAATTTTGATTTGCTAATCTAAGTGTCTTTGTAGACTTACATCATCCACTTGCTGCTCAAGCTTGGTCTTGGCCTTGGTCAGAGTGTTGACTTTGTCTTCCTCAGCCTGCAGGTCATCAAGAGTCTGCTGATGAGCCTCCTGAAGGGCTTTCTTTTCCTTTGTCAGCTTGGCAAGGCTCTCATCTTGAGAGGCCATCTCTTCAGTCAGGTTCTTCACCTGGAAGGTGTGCAGGAAAGATCTCGTCATGGAATGTTTACAATTATAGTCTTACTTAATCTGCTGGTCAGGTTATTATTTACAAACCTTGTTCTCGGTGGCATGTTTCTCCTTCTCCACTTTGGCCAAGGTGAGCTCCAGGTCATCAATATCCTTCTTGAGCTCAGAGCATTCATCCTCCAGCTTTCTCTTCTTGGCAGTGAGCTCAGAATTGATTTCCTCTTCATCCTCCAGTCTCTCAGTTGTCTCTTTGAGTTTTGCCTCAAGCTGAATCTTGCTCTTGATAAGTCCCTCACATCTCTCCTCAGCATCTGACAGATTCTCTCCTTCCTACACAATTTTATGATATTCCATGTTAGCACATCAACATTGAAGACAATGAAATATCACAAGTGTATGTTGATGTGTACTTACAGATGCTACTTGCAGCTGCAGATCATTCTTCTCCTGCAGAAGGGAGACCATCTTCTCCTCCAGTTCCTTCTTCTTTGCCAGGGCAGTAGCCAAGTCAGTTTTCATCTTATCGTAGTTCTCCTTCATGTTTGCCAGCTCCTTCTCAGTTTCAGCACTCTTCAGCAGAGGCTTGATCTTGTAGTACACCTTCATCCATGGCCAGTGTTTGACATTCATGAATGAGCGGACATTGTACTGGATGGTATAGATGGCATCCCTGTGGAAAAGAAGTAGCTGTTATGGACAATGTAATAATTCATAATTCAGCCCATGATTGTGTACTCAAAGTTATATTCAACTTGCCTATTCTCTGTCATTTTCACAAACGCCTTCCTCATGACGTAACCACGGCACAAAGCCTGAGTCATGGTGACCAGAGATGCTAGTTTTTCATCTCTCATCTCCTCAAGGGTACCCAGAAGACCGGCCTTGAAGAACACCTGAATAAAGAAAAAAACTAAATTGAGATGCCTAAATATTGTCTCTATACTATAATTTAAAAGTGTATGTAATTATATATATGTATATATATATATATATATATATATATATATATATATATATATATATATACACATACAAATTAAAAAATGTTATCCAGTGAGAATTGTGCACATGAGTGAGACATGTCACTGTCATTTAAATGGCCATCCACATAAATTATAGTCCCAAGGCTCCAATGTAATCAATCCCTTGGTTAACAACAAGTCAAAATCTGAACTATTTCAACAATGGCCACATGGTGGCACAATTTCTCTATTTTTATCCCTTCTCTCATTTCTTGGCCCATGGTGAGATGTTTTTGAGAAAGTCTTTTGTGCTTACCTTGGTGGTTCCAAATCTGTACTCATCATGATTGACATCAATTGAACCAAGCAGCTTCTCTGAAGCCTTCTTGTTGTCAATGAACTGGCCCTCAGGGATGACACTGGCATTCAGTACCTTGTACCTTTTATATGAGAGAGAGCATGCCAAGTGTGAGCATTTTATTTTAATACATTAATAATAAAATATCAAAATGTTTCAAAATATCCTTAAATACCTCTGCTTGAAGTCAGCATAGAGGATTCTGCTGGGGAAACCTTTTCTGCAGATTCTGATACCTTCCAGCACACCGTTACACCTGAGCTGGTGGATGACCAGGAAGTTCTCCATCAGACCTGTAAGCATTTTTATAAATGACTTATTTGAGTAAAGAGTATCAGTTGAAGCAGTGCAGCTACCACAACAAAACCAAAGCACTCCTTACAGACTCTATTGAGATTATGTTCTCTATGTACCTGGAGTCTTTGACTCATTGGGAATCAGGCAGCGTACAAAGTGAGGATGGGTGCTCCTCAAGTTGGTCATCAGCTTGCCCAAGTTCTCCTGTGGATCCAAAATTGTGACTCTTGTCATGACATGTAACAATTGTGAGTTTGAGTGTAAACTGAGACATATAATATATGTTAAGCCTTACCCTGAACTGTGAAGACACAGTCTGCATAGAACCACCCTTCTTCTTGCCTCCCTTCTTAGTGGCCTCTGTTAATGATTTTAAATCGACATTTTTTGTTAGAATGACACAAACATTTTACATGAACAGTTTAACATCAAAGTATCTGTAACCTTAAATTGGGTTTAGTTTAATTAATTTAATATCATACCCTCAACGACGGGAGGATACAGAAGAGCCAACAGTTTTATTGAGGATTTCTGGTACAGCTGGATGACAGAGTCGTTCAGTGGGTCCTTGTTCTTGTCCAGCCAGCCAGTAATGTTGTAGTCCACGGTGCCAGCATAGTGTACCAGGGAGAAGTGGGCCTCAGCCTTGCCCTTGGCGGGCTTTGGCTTCTCAAATGCTCTGTTTTTGCCAAGATGCTGGTCATACAGCTTGTTCTTGAAGGATGTATCTGTGGCCTTGGGGAACATGCACTCCTCTTCAAGGATGGAGAAGATGCCCATTGGCTTGAAAAAAGTGGAAGGAAGAATGTTATTAAATGATGCTTTAAGATACATTCCATCAAATTTAGAACATTTACATGGAAACACAAAATGAAATGTTTACCTTTTCAATCAGCTCGATGCAAGCAGCCAAGTCCATGCCAAAGTCAATGAACTCCCAGATAATACCCTCCTTCTTGTACTCCTCTTGCTCCAGGACAAACATGTGGTGGTTGAAGAACTGTTGCAGTTTCTCATTGGTGAAGTTGATGCACAGCTGCTCCATGCTGTTATACTGTGAGGAGACAAATAAAAAGCATAACCTCTTGCAGGCAATGAGAATGATTCTCTCATGAAAATGATGTTGCTGAAATGTTTGAAATGTTGCTTACATCAAAGATTTCAAAGCCGGCAATATCCAGGACACCAATGAAGTACTGCCTGGCCTGTTTAGTGTCCAACATCTGGTTGATACGGACGACCATCCACAAGAACATCCTCTCATAGGTGGACTTGGCCAGGGCAGGAACTGAGTTATTGACCTGAATATAAACAAGTAAGTCATTTGATTTAAGTTAGGCATCATTTTGTAAAGTAATTCATTTCTTTTGTCATCAAGATAAATTATACAAATTGTCCACAATATATACATGTATCTAAGATGGTTCATGACTTGTATAAAATTAATCTAAAATATAAATTATGTTGCGTTTCTTTTTTCTAATTTATTACAACTCCATTATTTTAGTAGAAGTAACATAACATTTCAAATAGTAGAAAGTTGGATATTGACAATTTACCTGAGGCACAGTCTGTCCCTTGGTGACAAACTCATTTCCGACCTTGACTCTGGGATAACACATAGCCTTCAGCATATCAGCAGAGTTCAGACCCAGCAAGTAAGCAACCTTGTCAGCATCTGAAAATAGTTCAGTGATTTCCATCATGACATGAACAGAAACCCGAGTGATGAAGAACTTCATCACTCTTGTTCCCAAGCAATTCACTTTGAGCTGGCATCAGATACTCACCCTCTGTGCCATCAGGCTCAGCCTGCTCCTCACGCTGCTTCTGCTTGAACTTCATGTTGCCATGGTGAAGCACAGCACCAGTCATCTTGTAAATGCTCATCTTCTCTTCATTAGTGAAGCCCAGGATGTCGATAGCATTCTGTATTCAAAAGATGGCACTTTAGAATCACTTTAGTAAATGCAATCAAAAGAGCACTTTAAACATTGCATTCAATGCACAGCATCTTTCTCTTTGTTTTGAAGCGACGATCACTTACATCAGTGGCTTCCAGCTCAACTTTGTCATCAATACTGGCCACAGTGATCTGACCCATGCTGCACATGGGGAAGTCATAGGGGTTGGTTGTGATGAGTGCCAGGTCTGGAGATCAAAAAAGGGTGATAACGTCAATATTTGTGTTTCATATGAAAACTGTAAGTAGATTAAACATTGAGCAAATCCTCAACCTGCTTACCAAGCAGCTCAGGTTTGTGGGCGGTCATCATCTGGTAGAAGATGTGGTAGCCTCTTTCATCAGGAAGCTGGAATGTCACTCTAGACTTCTCCAGCAGATCTACAAATTTTGTTCACAATTCAAACTCTGGCCAGTTCTCAATTCCAGTCATTTGTATATATGATGTGGATTATTACTTACATGTCTCAATATCAGCACTAGCCAGTTTGCCACTTGCGGCAAAATGGATTCTGATGAATTTACCCTGTTTGGAACAAATAGATGTTTCGACATCCCTCCACATGGGCAATCTGTAACAAGACCTCATGTGTAGAAATCATTCCATACTTACAAAACGAGAAGAGTTGTCATTCCTCACGGTTTTGGCGTTACCATAGGCCTCCAGCAGGGGATTGGCTGCAATAATCTGATCCTCCAGTGAACCCTTTAATCCAAGTTAACAAATGGTATCAGGAAATGACTACTTTCCTCTGGAAAACATATTCCCACTCTTGGTAAATATCCCTGAATTGTAATCTTCAGTAACATACCTTTGATGTGTCTCTCTTCTTGTCTCCGCCAACTGAGATTGTTGCAAAGTACTGGATGACACGCTTGGTGTTCACAGTCTTTCCAGCACCAGATTCTCCACTAGGTATAGAAACAGACTTTTAAGAATTTGATCGAGATATATGACTATCTTAAACAAAGTCAACTGATGTAAATGTAGGAAACGTACGTGATCAAGACAGACTGGTTCTCCCTATCTGTTACATAAAAAAACAAAATAAATTACTGTTATACTGCAACAGGAACCTCATATACTGATAAATTCTGCATTGTCATCGTGATGACTTACCAGTCAGCATGAACTGATAAGCGTTGTCAGAGACAGAGAAGATATGGGGTGGAGCCTCCATACGCTTCTTGCCTCTATAGGCAGCAACACATTCAGAATCGTACACTGGGAGCCACTTGTAGGGGTTCACAGTAGCACAGAACAATCCAGAGTAGGTCTGAAAGTGATGATAGAGATTTAACAGTTAATGTTTCCTACAAGCATTGCAATTTTCAATAGTTATCTTTTCTTATCAGGCAGGTTGTCTTACGTAGATCATCCATGCTGCATAACGCTCTTTGAGGTTATACAGCACAGCGGCTTCATTGAGATGGGTCATCATGGCCATGTCCTCAATCTTGTCATACTTGGGAGGGTTCATTGGAGTGACGTCCTCTTCTTTAACTGTCCTCTCCTGGAACAGGACATTAGTAACAATGAGAACTGATCATATTGCATTTCTAAGTTGGCTGTCAGTTCATGATACCAACCTCCTGAGTATCCAAGACTTTGACGGTGACTTTGCCACCGTCTTTCTTGAGGATTGTTCCCTTCAAGTACAGCTCCTTGACATCAACCACGTAGCAGGCACTCTTGGCATCAAATGGTGCATTTTGAGCCTCAATTCTTTCCTTCTCTGGCTTACGAAGGTAAATGGCAGCCTTGCCGAAGAAGGCCATCTCCGCGTCGGTACTCATGGTGGCGGTTTATGTCTGTGTACCAAGTCAAACAACAGCAGGCTCAAAATGATGTTTCTGTTGATGTCATTGAACAGTGCCTAAATGCCAGATGTTGTCAGGAACAGTTCATATAGCCACACCAAAATAATGGTTTTGCATTATTTCTGTGTATTTAAGCCTATTTTAAAGATTTTCAGACCAAGAGACTGACTCTATTCAGTACATGAACATCTATTGGATGTCTTTCCTCCCATAGAGAGAGTTCCCTCTTCTTTTGCTGTTCCTTAGGTTTTTTCCCCTGTTAAAGGGGTTCGAACAGAGGGTCTAAGGACTCTGTCCCATATCTTATGATGTACAGATTGTAAAACCCTGGGAGGCAAATTTGTGATTTCCAATATTGGGCTATACAATTAAAATGACTTGTCTGAATGGTGTTACAATTAACACTAGTAGTTAATTGAGTTGTGTCCAACTTGGATGCACAACACCTGAGGTCACTGATTAACACACACAAAACATATACATTTGCATTTAGCAGACGCTTTTGTCCAAAGCAACTTACAGTATACATGTTAAAGAAAAGTCATCAATGTTAAAAGTTGTACATACCTTACTCTTGCCCTTTGTGAAAAGAATGATGTATTCCACAAACCTATCGATAAAAAAGCAAAGTCAAGCAAAGCACAGAATGTATTGAATATGAATAGATACATTTACTCTATATTCTGTAATGTAACTTCTAAAATGAAGAAATGATCTAAATGGTACAATGCTAGTAGTAGACCACCTCACCACAAGCAGGAAATCCACTGGTCTTCCACCACACACTCTGAGGCTGTCCTTGGACCCCTTATATTCAGTCTGGTTTGCTTACAAAGCAGATGTTCAAACATGCTAATGTGCCAAATATGGTGATGATGACAGCTGAGTCTTGAAGCATTTGAAATATTTTGGTGGACCTAAATTTGGGAGAATCCCTACCGTAAGTAAGCAACTTTTGATTTCTTCTTTTGAGACACACAACTACACACTTATAAACATATATACAGTAGATTATAATGGTTTAACATTAAAAAAAGTATAAAAACATTGTATTCAACAGAAAGCTTTGGTATCACTCACATCTTAAGTATAGCATCTTTAAGATGTTTGAAGATTGATGATTGACAGAATTATATCGTGATTGTGATTTTTTTGCCTTCAAATTAATTGGTAGTTAAGTATAGCAGGCATCCTAAGGAAGCATTTCGAGGAAGCAACTCTTCAAATCAGAATATTTTCATACATTATTATTATTGTGCACTTGTAAACATACCCAAATATGCCATATTTTTAATAACTCGGTAAGCAAAAAATGTATTGGATATCATTTTAATTTAAAATTGCTAATTTATTGTCATCTAAACTAACAACATGATTTCACAGAAACGTCACAGTCTCTGCAATTGTAAATTCCAAGCACTGTGATGTCTTGTTAGAGGAGATTCCATTAACAGTAGAGTGTTTTAATTCAGTTGTCCGTGTCAGCCAGTTGCCAGCTAACTTGGGGTGCAAGGAGGAACACATGCAATGTCTCTTTGAGCCACATTTGTTAGGGGCCCTCTGTCATACTCCATCATGTAATCTGAGTAGTTTTAAAAGTCGCTGTGTTGAGGCGAAAGAAGTGGGCATGTCATCAAAGAGTGGGAGGGTACAAGGCTCGTCCTGGATTGGTTGACTGTATTTTGATTAAACAAAAAGAATGTATCGACCAACATCAAATACAGATTTAACTCTCAGAAGACTTACTGTACATGTTGACATGTACAAAACAAAACAATGTTGCTATGATGCTGCTTGGTTTTGGCCTTGTATGTCACAAAATCTCTTTTATGAGTGTATTGACATCTACTGGAGATATGGTGAGAGAAAACCCAACAAGTTAGGTCGCATCAAGTGTGAGTAACAGTGAAAATACATCACACCTCCCTATGACAAGCTCTCTCATTGAATAGGATGTTCACTAAGTGTTTTGTCTGATAAAATCAGCTCTTGACTGAAATAATTGGTGCAATCAAAAAGAAGTTAACTTTTACACTCACACTTAACGGACAGAATTTGCTAATTAATTCAGTAATCAAAATCTGTGGTGGCTCTTAGCGGTGTCCCACCAGGGATGGATGAACAAAAGAGATCATTTTGTACAGTAACAGTCTGCTGTTGAGCGCATGCCGATGAATCAATCATTTTTGTTGTAAACGTGTTCATACTTGGTGTGCTGCATATATCATTACGCCAGCTCAATGTAATTAGATAGGTGTCAGGGTACTGAGAAGGAAGAGAGAGTCTGGGAGGTCAGAGGTCAGCTGGTGCGGTGGGGGTGGGACACTTGAGGGACAAGGGCAACAAGACAGTTGTTGAAGATTCTGTAAAAGGCCAGTCTGCTGAATAGTTACCAAAGCGAGATCGTGTAGACGTGATTTGACCATTCTTGGTGTATTCTATTTGTGTCTAAAGAAAGAAAGAAAGAAAGGAGGATAAAAGGGACAGCCGGCGGCTCAACAAGGTTTGAGAGATGGTGAGCAGTTAGATGGGGGGCATCTTCAGCGAGAGCCCTGCTTTGAGCATTAGACTTGAGTTGTGGTGCAAATCACATCACAGCTTCAAGTATGTGTTAATACAGGTGGATTAAAGTCAAACTGCACAGCTGCACAATTTGAGCCATAGAGTCTCCTCCTCCACTTCCTGCAGTGGATCCTGTTTTTGAGGACACTCCAACATACGGTCTACTGTTAGCATCTAACTGTAATTCTGTGACATTCCGCATTTCTCATACAATTATTGTATCATTCATGTCGTGACATAAGCAGACTATCTGTCCACTGCAGCCGCGCGTCCATAATAACCAACGTTACATGATTTGAACAGCAACTGCTGCGCAATAACGAAACCAAAACTCTTTACCAGGCTTCCCTCGGTTTCGTTTTAACGTAATAGCTACTCTGGCTGCAGAAAGATGCAGTCTACGACAACAACTGTCGGTGAGTGTTTTATTTGATTTAAACCAACATTAGCGATCTTTCAAACGGATATTATCGTTATCGCATCGTTTAGCGCAGCGCGCGTCTGCATGGGTGCAGATAGAAGTCGCACCACGATGATGTGCTCGTTACCTTAAATGACCTCGGCTGGAAATACTTTCAGGAGACATTTCACAGGGACAGTTCAAAAGAAGACGCCAAAAAGTAAAGGCCGTCCATAAATATAGTATTAAAGTAGAACCAGACTTTAATGCGCACGAGCTATTTACAGAAAACGAGCACGTATTAAAACGCGTTTCACAGACGCAAGCATCTATTATGTGATGTTTTTATTTTTAATCGACATTTCGAATCCTTCAAAAGTAGCACTTCATCTTAATTTAACAAAAGTATGAATTAAAACTACCAAGCAAGTAATAGGAAGTAGAAAACCGACCAGAGCACGAGTGAAATAAATGAACGCAAACTTGTCCATTTACTCACTGAGGAAACAAATAGGCCGTTGATGAGGTCCGATCAAGCCAATATGAAGTCATATTTAATAGTAAAAGGCCTTTAGGTTCATAGCCCAGAGGTGTTAAGTGGGTGAAACCTTTTTAATGGCACATTGGAACAATAACAAATGTAGTCTCCCCACCAGTTTACATGTTTTATTTAGTTAAGTTGCATATTCTTTAAGTCAAAGCTGTCTTTGAGATGTGTATGTGTGTTCTTGAGTTCATTTTTACTTGTTTATTTATCAGCCAATGGAGTTTGACCATGGATGAGGAGGTTGAGCCTGACAACGAAAATGTCAACTCCGTCTTGGCTCAGGAATCCTTCGAACTGCTCCAGATCCTCAGCGGTGAGACACCCGCCACCATAATGAAGTTGTGCCAAATGGTACCCAGGGATGCTGGGTGGGACTTTAACCCGGCACCCAGTAGCTCTTCTGCTGCATCACTAACAGAACACGTAAAAGCCATGTTGGAGTACTTCAGTGCTGCCGACGCTGCAGATTGCAGAAACTTCCTGCAGAGCATGTGCATCTTGTGTGAAACCATCCCCATGCGCCTCGAGTCGAGGCTCATGTCAGTGGCTGGATATGAAATGAGTGAGTATGAAATTAAGCAATAAGCATTTACAGTTTGCTATGTGAGAGCCAAAACTAATTCCAGTGGTCAACTGTGCAGTAATTTTAACAAGGCATTAAAGTTAATGTTTACACACAAGGCAGAAATGTAAAATAAAACTGCAAAAATTAAACGTAAAAAATGTGTAATGATGCTTAATGTAACAGATATGACGCAGGGCATGAGCTGTGACCGATTATTTGAAACGGAACTGATGAATGGAAAGCACCTCTTATTACAACACTGGTTGTGTGGCAAAAAAAAATTAAAAAAAATCACACAGACAAAACAATCGGAATAAAAATGTACATACAAAATTTGAGCAGAACAAAGCAGCTCACAAAATAAAACCTTCCTGGAAGATTATACACATTTAATACAATGTGGGGCAAGTTTGTATTATCTTACTTTACTACTTTGTTTATAGTAGAGCCCCACAGCGGATAAAGCCTGTTTGACTAAAGAGGCAAAGTGAAAGTAAACGGCAGCTGGAGGGCGAAGCAGCAACAACCAGCATGCATGTCTCTGGGAATTCCCGGCCTTTCCGTTGTTCTTTTTTTTATTTTTATTTTCATGATGATTTAGAAAGTATAAGTGACAGCCTCGGCCCTGCGATAGACTGGCGTCCTGTCCAGGGTGTACCCTGCCTTCGCCCAATGACAGCTGGGATCGGCTCCAGCCCCCCGTGACCCTAAATACAGGATAAGCGGTAGAAGATGGATGGATGGATGGAAGTGAGAGCCTCACAATAGTGTGCAACATAAGAACAAATTTAGGAGCGTAGCAGTGGGGAAAAAAAATCAATTCCCTTATTAATCGCAATGTTTTTTACTGGATGATATTAAAAAGCAAGGCAATTCAAAGTGCTTGGAAAGAGACATAAAAAAATAATTATAACAAATCCCATTAAAACAAGCAAAAAATATATAAATATAAGTAAATAAGTTTACTCAAAGGGCTGCACGGTGGTGTAGTGGGTAGCACTCTCGCCTCACAGCAAGAGGGTCCTGGGTTCGATTCCCGGGTCAGCCCGGGTTCCTTCTGTGTGGAGTTTGCATGTTCTCCCTGTGTAAGCGTGGGTTCTCTCCGGGTTCTCCGGCTTCCTCCCACAGTCCAAAGACATGCAGGATGGGGATAGGTTCATTGATGACTCTAAATGTCCCGTAGGTGTGAATGTGAGCGTGAATGGCGGCCCTGCTATAGACTGGTTACCTGTCCAGGGTGTACCCTGCCTTCGCCCAAACAGCTGGGATCGGCTCCAGCCCCCCCCCCCCCCCCCCCGTGACCCTAAATACAGGATAAGCGGTAGACAATGGATACCTCTATTGTACATGTTATGTACTTTTTGATGCACCTGAAATGAATGTTATAAAAGACTGACTGACTGACATTTGATTTGCATTGTCTTTGGAAATGTGACTCATGATAGGTTGAAGAGTATAATTCAACTTTTGTTATTGTTTAAGACGGGGGGAAAAACTCAACACTTGTAGGATTGTAATAAACCAATTGGATTTTATATATATTATTTAGCATATAGTCCCACCCCTAATTGTTTCTGTTTTTCCTGCATTGTAGATGTGAATGAAGATTCGGGTCCCAGTGTAATGGATGGGAAGTCGTCATCTCTGCCTATGGAGCAGCTTATGAAACGCCCAAGGACTGGTAGCACATAACACAACCACAAAACTTCTGTCTTGTTACACTGCAGATACAAACTAAAATTCACTCTTTTACGCACAAGGATCTATTACAAAGACTGGATAAGGTGTAGCATTGTCAGCATTGCTGCTGTAACATTGCACTGCATGCAAATAAGCATTTTCCTTCATACAAAGTTATTTGTTTAATGATTGTAGAGCTGAGAAAAGCTCCTTTTGAGTTTGACATTTCAATGCAAAGTAAATGGGGTGGGCTGGCAGGGCTATAAAAGGAGACACTAAATCATAAATGCCATGACTTACATGGAAGAAACCAGGAAGGGTGAAAAACAAAATGTATGTGTTGGTTGCTCATTGGAATTACTGGTTTCCATCTCAAAACATTGTATCCAGTTGTCATAATAAATTCCACTTAAAGTCTCATGTAGGTTGATGTTTGGACACGTCACCCCCTTTAACGTGCTGTCCTTAATGACTGGTCATTAAACACTTGCTCTTCTTTGACAGGTTACTTACTGTCGTAAGTGTTGCTTGCTTACACCATCAAACTGCAACCATAAAACTCATAGTAAACCCTGAAAGCAAACAGAAGGGGATGTTTCCATTCCACAGTGATGTTCTATTAATTGTGGCAGTTAACCAGGCATCTTAACTATGTCTCTTTTACGGAGTGTCGTGTTACCAGGCTTAACCAGTTCTCATGTTCAGATTTACTGAACCAATGACCAGGTCCTCCTTTCTTTTCAGAGCTTTTCTCACCAAATATTCAAATTTCTTTGACTTTTCTAAATGTTGTATCTTGAATTTTGAACATTCTAAAATAACTTTGTTACATATGTTGGAACTGCAAATACATATAAGACACAAGGAACCATCTGGCCCTGTGGCGTGCGGCATATTAAAAATACGGCTGCTGTTTTTTATTGGGGTTAATTCTACAGTTTTATGATTATTATGATTTAATATTATGATTAAATGGCAATATATATATATATATATATATATATATATATATATATATATATATATATATATATATATATATATATATATATATTTCATCATGTATCGTTTTTTGTTAATCATTTTCATTATTTAACAAAGCATTTGCATTAACACTTCAATTTACATCAGGTATATTCATAGGGAGCATCCAATAATTAGTGGTTTATCATGCTATTTATAGCCCAAAGTAGTATTTTTTCTGAACCCTAGACCCAGCACAGTGGTATATTTACGGCTGCTGCAAGATATTGCTGATCGTGCCCTAAGGAGGAAACATTGGAATCCAGTGCTCCACCATAGGCTTACATTGGGGCTTTCTTGACTTAATTCTCTGAACTTTTCTTCTCAACTTCTGTATGCACACAAAGCCCTGTCCTTTTATGTGGACTGGCAGAGCATTGACCTATGCTAATTAGGAGTTTAAGAACACATACAACAGAGAAACTTCCAAAAATAACTTGTTTAATATGGTATTGTACCTGCAGATTACTGGGAGCAGTACATTGCTGCAGTGATGCGTTTACTGCACAGGCGGTGGGAGCGATTCAAAGAGGGCCTGTTGAAGGAGGTCCAGCTGGAGAATGTGTGGGTCAGCCTTAAAATGGCAAACAGAGGCAGGGACAGACCTCATCAAACCCCTGGATCAGCAGACAAAGCGGGCGGAAAACCAGGTTATCATTACTTCCTTTTCCTCTTTGTACGTTAAGAATCTGCTCAATTTGTACATGTAGGTGTAAAAAGAACCGACTTAAGAAAATAACTAAGAAAAGAGAACTCTGTTCTAATCTGCTCTCCAATAATTTGAGATTTGTTTCACTTAACTCAGAGCCTGCTCGGGATTACGGGTCTATGGATTCCAGAGTGACATTGGGGACCTTCTTCCAGGGATGTGTGGGGAAGGTGACAGTTCTTGTTGGCCAGGCTGGATCAGGAAAAACTCTGCTGATGTCCTGTTTAGGACAGCAGTGGGCACAAGGAATAGTACGTTTACATTATTCATCATTCAATCATTTTTAAAAATACATATTTGCATCATTATATGGGATATTCTGTGTAAAAAACTTTATTACCAAGAAAAAAAGGGGAAGAATAACCTACTCTGGAACAATAGAGATGTTTTCTACATGTGGTGTGTGATCTTTGGGTTTTTAAAAGAGCATTTCACCAATTTTGTTGTGCTCATGATGTCTTCAATAAGAAAATAAAAAAACCCACCCCCTTTACCCACAATGCAACTCAACCAGGCTTTATACAACTTTTTTTCAGACAATTGTGAAGTTGGTGGAATGCCCTTTTAATTGTTAATGATCTCATTTTGTCTCTCACTTTCATATCATGTAGGGCCCGATCCCTTCATCATACCTGTTCGTCCTGCTGGAGTTCCGTCAGCTCAGCATACTGTCCCGCCCTCTCACGCTGTCTGAGCTGCTATTCCGACACTACCTCCCCTTGAAAGGGAGCGCCGACCAAAAGGTATGCAGATAGCAATGATAGAACAGTGCCTAAATTTAATTTGAAAGCAGCAGCAGATTACATTGAGTATAATAGCTCAGATCAGACGGCTCTCAG
Organism: Eutrigla gurnardus; assembly: GCF_963514095.1. Taxonomy (NCBI): domain Eukaryota; kingdom Metazoa; phylum Chordata; class Actinopteri; order Perciformes; family Triglidae; genus Eutrigla; species Eutrigla gurnardus. Next base: position 27,768,010 of record NC_139923.1, on the reverse strand, counting down.
GTCTGATCAGGGACTGTATTTATAAAGAGTAGTGCTAAGAGTTGGTCCTGATGGGAACATTCATAAATCTGTATTCATACATTTAATAAATATGTCAACTTTCAATCAAAATGAAACTAGAGGAGCACAGACCTCTGCCAAAGATGTTTCAATGAGTGAAAAATAAAGTGTGTATCCGCCCCATGATTAAATTCACTCCAAAATGTTTTAGGTTCTTCCATGGCTCGTGCTATACCCTTCCACCAAGTTCAATAAAAACGGGCCTGTAGTTCTTTTTGTAATGCTACTGGCAAACAATCGCAAAACCGTATCAAAAACACTACGTCTTATTTAAAGAGTAGAGGGTTGATTATATAAGGCTCCATTTGTTCGTTTCCTAGGAAGAAGGTGAACTAATACTTTTCTGCTGTTATTGTTACATTACTTATACATTCTGTGTTATATTTGTGTATTTCGAGCAGGAAGCCATAGTGGATTACCTCCTTGCCAATCCAGAGCAAAGCTGTTGGGTGTTGGATGGTTATGACGAGTTTAACAGCAAACTCACCGGAGTGGTCAAGAGAGAGCTATTGCACCCAGAAAAGCCTCAGCCTGTTGCAGACCTCATCTCAGGGCTTTTACATCGTCAGCTTCTTCCAGGATGTACTGTGGTGGTCACCTGTCGTGTACGTGATGCCATCGATTTAGAAGGAATATCAGATAAAGTGGGGGAGCTGCTGGGATGGGACTGCCGTGAGATCAAGGAATATGTGGACAACTTTTTTGGACTAAAAGGTAAAAACATGCATGCTTTTTGTGATATTTGTTATTTCGCTTTGAGATAAATCTACATTGAAGGTTAGCGGCTAGTTTGCCATCCATCCATCCATCCATCCATCCATCCATTAGTGAATAAAATTAACCTCCAACTGACCCAAGCCCTTAACTAAAAATATAATGTAATGTTACTTAGGCCAGATTATTTATTACATGTACATATCAGAGTACAATTATTTAAAAATAAGTAGTAAATCATTGTTAGAAAATACAATTTGGTAGGACTTCACATAGCATGAAATGGTAACGCCAGCTTTGGCTGAATGCGGTGGGACTCCGACTCCTCAGTTGTCGATTACAGCAGAATGAGTGTAATTTTGAAATTACTAAAAGGTCAAAAGACAGTCGAGAGGCAACCGTCAAAACTGGCCCTGGCAGTTCTGTGTAAGACAACCCTCTCAATGATGAAGAGGAGTCGATGTCGCTGGTGGTATAAAGGCTGATTAATGTCCGGTCCAAATAATTCAGACATATACAGCTCCTCTGGGTAATGTGAAGATACGTTCAGGGTTGCAGTGCATATCTGAAGGAGACTATAGAGACAGAGAAACCTACTATTAAACCTATTAAACCTACCTGCATGGCTTTGGGTTGTGGGAGGAGAATAACAAAGAGCAGAAAACGCATACTGACATGGGGTGAACATGCATGCTTGCTGTGAGGTTACAATGCTCATCAAATGGTCCTCATTTATATAGCGCTTTTATCCAAAGCATTTTACAGGAATGACTGACATTCACCCATTCATGCACACATTCACACACCAACGGCGGAGTCAACCACAGCCAGCTCGTCAGGAGCAATTAGGGTGAGGTGTCTTGCTCCGGGACACCAGGCACGGAGGAGGAGGAGGGGATCGAACCGGCGATCTTGCGGTTGCCAGCCAACCCGCTCTACCTCCTGAGCTAAACCCCCCTATCACTGCATCACATCATCAATGCATCATGCCGCCCCTAGTTTGACATACTGTCGCTTACAAATGTAGCTATATGTGACATAGTTTTACTAGTTGTATTTCCAATTCCTTTGCATTTGGTATTAGGGTAATTCCATAAACTCTACTTGTCGGCAGGGGTTCTATATAACCAGTGGAAACAGTTTGAAACGTGTTATGTTGCTTTCTAAAATTTGAGAAAATAGCTTTTACTAATGTCATCAGGGAGAAGAATACCATCAAGTGTTTTTAGGATTAAAAGTCAGGAAATCTTGGCTCCGCTACATTAATTTTGGCCTTTTGTTATCTGACTTTATGGGTGTGAATTCATGGCTATTATGAATGCAAACAGAATATGTTAAAGCTAGTGTTAAAACAATTAATTTGGTTTGATTCTCACATGTATTAAGTTATTATAGTTACTATGTATGTTTTAGGTATTGTAGGTTAAGTAACAGTAAGAAGAGAGTCAGGGATATGTCAACCAAGAGCTGTCTGAACAGCTGCAGTCCACATGTCATAGAAGAGGTTTGATAAGGCATCTTTAATTTCAGTGGGCTTACACTAATTTATGTCTCATCTAACAAGGTCACTCAGCAAACAGAGCTCTCGGGGTGCAGGCAGCAGAACTCCTTCTTTCCAGTCAACAACTGCTCGCCATGTCATCAATCCCTGCTCTCTGCCACATCTGCTGCATCTGTCTGGAGCATTTACTGCAGGAAGGGAGACACCCGGTAAGGATGCAGATACCAGAAGAAAGAGGAAGTGAGAGGAGCAGAAAAGCAGGAGAAAGAGAAGAAAAAGGAGTACAGATTCCAGGAGGAGAAAGAGGAGAAGAGGGCTGTGGAGGAGGAAGTTACGTACAAAGGGAAGATCAAGGAGGAGTGAGTGGGGACATAATGATGGATGGAACAAATGGTCGACCCCAGCTACCACCCCCAGAAACCCTGATACCCTCCACTCTCACCCAGATCTACCTCAATGTTCTTGGTGCCTTTCTGAACAGTGACCCTGATAAAAGAGGAGGCAATGACAGCCCGAATACCACGGGAGCTCCACAGAGGTGAATGCTAAGTAGAGTACTAAACATATTAACACCCTTTCACACCACTGACACGCCACACATAACACGGAGTCTCACTGAATCTGATTGACAAGGTGAGTTCAGAGCTTGCTATTGAACACATTTACAAAAAGGGAGAAGTGATCCAGGAAAACCCCCAGAAAGATTTAATCAAGGATTATACAAAGTATGCAGTATGAACATGGTAGCATGTGTGTTGTGCAGAACAATGAATGTTTCCAGAGAATGTTCTTGAGAAACGATCTAGTTATATGTCTTGATTTTAATGATAGTTAATTTTCCCTTATGTCACTTTCACGTTGTCATTAATGTTATAATGTGCAGCAAATTCTTGTTTTTTGTTCTATTATGTGTTTTCTGTCTCTTTGTGCAGTATTGTGTGCTTGAGTCAGTATCAATCTGAGTTGTGCAAGCTGTGTCAGCTGGCCTGGAAAGGCTTAGAGGACAGCCAGATCCTCTTCATGGAAGAAGATATTCCTCGGGAAGTTCTGGAGTTTTCAGTCAGGACAGGGCTCTTCTCACAGGTCAGACTTGACTATACAGTAGGTGTGAATGTTCTCTCCATATCTGTGGGTGTGCAGGGCTTCTTCTGGAACTAGAGGGCGGTCTTAGTTGTAGGAGGAGTTATGGTGTACGGTTTCCGTGTTGGGGGCAGGAGGTGGAGCGTCCGTGCTCTATTTTGGGCAAACTTTAGTGTGCAACAGTATGAATTTGGAACACTTGTTTGCTAAGATTTAACAGTTAATTACTCAAATTCTTGGTGATTTGTATTTTCACCTGCTAATCCTCACACAAACTCACTGCTAAACACAACTATTAATACTACTGTGCTCTCACAAAATGTCCTGTTTTAATTATATCATATGCTGAAGGTGACCAACCTTACTCTGACATCAGCCTCAAAACTTCACCACGGGTGCAAAAGATGGGAAGTAAACATTAAAGCGTTGCTGAAGACTGCTTGTCCTGTTAGTGACATGCTACACAATGTGTTTGTCCATTTATTCCTGTTAGGTGGAGCTCAGACATGAGGATGGGATGCTCGTCAACTTCTACCGCTTCATTCATCTGACATTACAGGAGTTTTTGGCAGCACTCAGAATCATGACCAGTGCTGCTGTTAGCGACGAGCGGCTCAAGAAGAGGTAGGGAACTGAATTCAGAGAAGCCAAATGGAGCTGTGCCCGGTGCTGTGCATGTCATCAACTAGAATTGCATTTAGCTACAACTGTCACATTATAAAACGTTATTAGTTTGCTGTGCACGTATCACGTTTGTGCCTGCTGACAGAATCACCAAATTACCAGCTGAACGTGACGCTGGAAACGGATGTTTATGTACAGTCTAGCATGTAACATATGACCTCATTTTCTACATTTTCTGAATACCAACACTGAGCTTTGCGGTTCCTTATTTGAAACAATCTGTTTACACCTGTGCACCCACCGTCATGTCACGTAAATGCAAACTTCTTACAGTGTCCCAACTTGAACCTTGTAACCTAATACTCACCTTAACTCACCTTAAGTGTACCAGAGGTACTTTGGGATTATCTCAATAACGACACATGGTGCAGAGTACTATAGAATTTCAGCATATGATGTAACACTCTATCGGGAACATACCAGAATAACCTAGCCGGTGGAACAAGATGAACCGTGTAAGTTGAGCACTCTCTGACCTTTCTCCATAAAAGGGGGCCACACGAATTCACTGATGCAGGCACAAGGTGGATGGTCCAATCACAGAGGCTCACAGGGCCAGCCGAGACGGGCAGGCACTGACACAGCAGACATCACACAGCAGGAGGCCACCCGTCACCTAATAAAAGCCGCCTTGTGTACGGCCACACTATAAATTGAATTAACTGTGTTTTTCTTTCTGCCTAGTAATGTGTGGTGGAGAGAGTGTGTCGGGAAAAACGAACTGAGTCTGTATTTAATCAACACTTTGAAGTAAAAGATCTTAATCTTTTTTTTTTAAACTGCCAAAAGATGGTTCAAAGTGTGTTATAAAACCATCTGTAAATACACATGTTGAACATTTATTTCTTAGTAAGCTCTTTGTGATATCAGACAACACTAAAGCCACGTTAGAACCATTCAAGTCACTCAATATGATTTCCCCATGTTGGTTTTGTTTTCAAAAACCCAGTTTCAACAGGAACTGGACCAGGACTAAAAGATATATCTTATAAATATGTATATACCAAATTAATATTGACTTTACTCTCTCCTTTTCCTCATTGCTCTCTAGATTCAGCCTGAGAACTCGCTGGATGACCAAGTCGGATCAGAGGACAGTCTTTACTGACTCTCTGCTCCTGTATGTGTGTGGTCTGGCATCCCCAAACTGCACTCCAGCCTTAGTTCACTTAGCTGGAACAGGAGGCCAAAGCTGGGTCCAAAAACGCCAAACCCTCATTCTCAAACTGCTAAAAAACCTTTGTCACAGCAACACTTTGACTGGACCGAAGGTGAGTCCTGACAAATTAGTTAACTTTTACCCGTGCTCCTTCTTTACTGATCCTTCCCTCTTCCATCTTCCCAGACATTGGAGCTTTGCCACTGTGTCCAGGAAAGCCAGGACCTCCAACTAGCTAAGCAGCTTGTGTATACGAGACCCATCCTGGAGCTGCGCAACATCCAACTATCACCAAGTGATATTGATGCTCTGGCTTTTGTAGTTAACTCAGTAGGTGATAACGGCATTGGATTAGACTTTCGAGCATGTTCAATGGATTCGGAGTGTTTAGATGTCCTGCCCAAGTGTCAGTACATTCACTACCTTAGGTAAGTCCACAGCTTGCATTTGGACATGTGAGGCCTAAGGCCCAAATGCACTGAAAGTGCGTGCGTTTTGAAGTTATTGTTTTAAATGAATTTCGAAAACGGACAAAAAGTGTCACGCATCAATCTACTCCGACCTGTTTCAGATGGGGTTTTTTTTTCAGCCACAGGACCAGTTTGGAGAGCACTAAAAGGAATAAAAAACTAAAGGGTTCTCCCCAGAGGATGCAATTTTATTAAATAAATACATTATTAATAAGAACACTAATGTGACTTCCACTAGGTAAAATGACAAAATGTGCCAGCTGTAGGTCACATCAGCTATCACAACTTAATTTAAACTCAGATTTTAACTTGCAGGCCTGTTTGCTCCCTCCCTCATTCTGTACTTAGCCAAAGGTTGTTTATGAGGTAAGAGAAGCTTCACTCTGTTACACCACTGTACAACAGCGAGGGTTTTCACAATCCCAACAACAGAGTGATGCCTCTTCCCTCTAGCTGATTGCATTACATTCACACCATCTAGTTAAACTTTCATCCAGATTAGAGTTTTTAACCACTTCCTTATTCAGATAGTTAAACGTTTATGGGGTATCTGCAATACACAAAAATATTGCCTAAATAGCATAATCCTTTTTCTGTGTTGTTGGCATTTAAATCCCATGCACGTCATATGTCATTTAACGCTTTCAGTACGTTTGGACCTTCAGGATTTTCTTCAGGCGTGGTGCATGAGCAGTTGAAAACCTCTGTAACGCATGGGAATTGCCCAGTAATGCTGATTGAGCTGTCAGTATAGCTTCTGGATGTTTAGAGAGCGGCTGAACAGCAGCAGTGAATGTGACTCCGGACAGAGCTGCTGCTTTGCCTTTCAAATTCCTCAGCTCACTGGCCACCTGTCCCACATACTGTGAATCTGACCCAAGCTATTCATTTCCTGCTGCGTTTCCCTGGTTGGCTTAGTCTCTGTAACAAGTAGACATACAGTAGTCTGGACTCCAGAGCAAAAAGAATTGGATTTAACGGCTGTTTTATCAGGCCAACTTTAAAAAAGGACTCCCACACACTCGTCTCACATTTCGACGTGTAACTCGACTCAAACATAAAACAATAAACAGTAAAGCCGGTAAGAGTCCAAAGTAAAACCGGCCTGGACACAGAAAACGTACAACTAGTTTCTGTAAGAAAAACAAACTGAAGCTCGTGTTCATAAGCTTGAAAGACAATGATGAATAATGGAACTCTTTACACCAGATTTAATACTGAACAAAATGTTTTCTGGGGTGCCATATCACACCATGATCGTATTGAAGGCGAGGGCTTGGATTTCCAGTTAATTAACCTAATTATACCTTTTCTTTCTGCTGAGATAATTCATAGTATTCATTTCCTTTCATTGTTATTAAACTCTATAAGAATGTTTACTCATAGATATTTAGTCTCATACCATTGATATGTGAGAGTCCTGTGTAACAACTTTCTATAGTGTTTCTGACACATCTTTATGAATATGGTTCCAAAAAGAATTCAAGTGTGTGCACATCCAAACGATTTGTATTAGTTCCCCAGGGCTGAACTGATGAAGCCTATGTAGGGATCAACCCACGCAGGGAAATATGTTAAAGTGCATTAGTCTGTGTTTGGTATTGACCTGAATTTTCTGTGACTTTGATAATAGATTTTCATATTCTTGCAGCGTATATTCATATCCAACATCTTTTCTCCGTCTCCATGTGAAGAGTTATGGTTAATTTCGTCGCTGATAGCGTGGCATTATTTCGATATGAATCCCTTTTGCTCAACAAATTTGACATATTTTAGGGAAGTATTTGCACCTCAGATTCCAATCCAACATGACGTTTTGTTTAATGCATGTTTCATTTCACTCTTTGTGTGCCTTCAGTTTTCACAGCCGCAAGTATGGCAACACATTCGCTGAGAAGTTGGCCTACATTTTGCCGAAATTCACAGCCCTGAGAAAACTAGAGTAAGATTCAAGTTTGTATGTGTCATCTTCCTAGGATGATGTCTTTTCCAGTCCCAGTGATGATTTTCTCCTCGTCTCCTCCAGGTTTTCTGGTGCCAGTCTGACTGCCACAGGAGCGGCTGGTTTGGCCTCTGCTCTACCCAGCTGTCCGGGCATCACTGAAATAAAGTATGCTACAACATCATTTCACTGCTCCATCAAATAGACAGTTTGTCTATGTGTGAACAGATTGTGTTTCTGATTTGATAGGGTTGCTGACTCCTGATACCACATATAATATATCAATATTTTGGCAGCAGGTCTCAACTTTAACACCATACTTTTGTTGCCCTGCGTTTCACAGCCTGAGTAACAACAATCTGAAAGACAGAGGGATCAAACACATCGCAGATATTTTTACCAAACTACCAAGGCTGGCCTCGGTAATGTAAGTATATACTGCCAATGAGATGAGCAGTTTGTTATTTTTCAGTAACCCCAGTATCTCTGCAGATTTGCAGCTTGATTCTGTGCATAAGATGTATGTATGTGTGTTTGTTCACCTTCCAGGCTGGGTCAAAACAAGAGCTCTCTGGAAGCAGTGAACTATCTCATTGGGAAAACATCTTCATGTTTGAACATCCAGCGGGTTCATGCAGAGTACGATCACACCCACACCACATGCTATCAGAATGTCTGCACCCCAAACATGCTTTCTCAGCCACAAACAAACTTCCTTTATAGACCTGAAAGTCATCAAAAAGTAAACTTGTAAATGTTGTTATACAGTAGAGATGTTTCTATTGTTTTTGCAGTGGGGTGAAGGAATTGACAGTGACTTTCTCACAAAACTCGGATTCACACATGTGAGTTTTTAATCGTAATTAATAGTTAGTCTATGATTTACATCCTTATCAAATAAATCTGTACATAGTGAAATCATGTCTTGTGTATTCCTCTTTGCAGCCATAAAACTAAATCTGAACCAGCAGTCCGGTAAGCCATTAGACAATGACACTGTTATTAAATGTTGACCACTTTCCAGATCTTTACTAACGACCAGCTTCCTTGAAGAACTTTGCTCCTCCTTTGAACAATGTGCTTGCACCTTTTTTACAATCTTGGCATCTGAATCTATGACAGAACTACTGCTGTACAGCCATTGATTAAATCAGTCTATTCATGTCCTGATTCATTTGAATACGATTTAATCTTGCTTTTCAATTTGTTCTCCAGCTTGTTGAGCCAGAAATGGAGCAAGTCTGAGATGCAAAAACTTGCAAAGTCATTGACACATTGCCCCGCCTTGTCTGTCCTGGAGTAAGTAATGCTAAGTACCTTACCAATGATCCAAAATACCAAAACAAATTAATGCAGTATTGAGTACAATAACAATCGCCACTTATTGAAGTATTGTCTTATCCTCCTAATCACATCATCATCTTGAATCATCTTTAAAGTAAAGAAGTAATTGCATTGCAAGCATGATAACCTATAATACAGACAGTTTTTTATTCCAATCAAATGCAAACAGAGTTATGTGTGTGTCCTAGTTTGTCTGGAGGCCGCATGGATGTTGAAACTCTGAGGACGATCACTCAGTTTTTGCCAAAGTTCAACGTCACCAAAAAGATCATGTAAGACTGGATTCATACCAAACTACCCATCACAAAGGAGCACCTGAGTGACATGAAGCTATATGTATTCTTTTTTTACTATAATACTACTTGTAGTGGTTCAGGATATGCAAGTACAAAACAGTGTTCAGCATCATTAGAATGAAACCGTTATAGTTTGTTGATGTCCAGATGTGTCTTTCCCTCTCAGTGCCAATGACAGCTGCTATTCGGTGGAGGGTTTGCTGATTCTGACTGCTCTGCTCTCTAATTGTCCTGCTGTGGTGGAGCTTCATATCAGGTAACACTCGTAATGTGTATTACATACCATGAAGGAACACATGCACACATCATTAAAGATACTGTACAAACAATTAAAGTATTTTTTGTTACTCACGTCATTCGTCTGAAACACTCATCACTGATCAGCAATGTATAAATCATATGATTTAGCCTCAGTGCTTTGTTATGAAACAACATAGTCATGTTAATGAAATACAGAATTGTTTAGTAGTAATAGAAATAGATAGATTATTAACTTAATTCTCCCCACAGTCAAGTAACGATATGTGTACGTTTCAGACTACAGAGTCCTGTCCAGGTGTCCATCGTGTTTTCTGGGGGGAGAGAAGAACCTGCAAAGGAAATGTCTAGAATGCTCAGGTATGTATTCATTTATTGACACAGTGTCACTGTGTAACTTCCAACTTTTAGCAAGTAAAGTAAACAGAAAGAAAATGTGGAACACCAGTCAGGTTGAGACTTATTGCAAAAGCATTTGGGTGCATCCTGTTGCAACATGATTTCTGGCTGAGTTAATGTAGAGAGACATTCAGTTAAACAATGCAGTATACCAAAGGGAGTGTTTGTTGTGGTTGTTTGAGATGTGTTTGTAACAAATTCCTGCTTGTACAGTAAGCGTATGTCAAACTCTGTACATTAATACATTATACATACATAATGATAAACTGTTTCCTATGTCAGTCTCAGCTGCTGTGGTCTGCTGCCTTCTCACCTGGACAGAGTGTGGAGGAGTTTGGGAACTTCTCCTAATCTCACTTTGCTGGAGTAAGAGACAAAAAAACACACATGTAGTTGTTTTTCCTTGCTGTGCTGCTGTTGGCATGTGTTATACACGTAGTAGCAGTAGTTTTATTGTGAGTATCTGTATGCACACTATGTTATTAATAGTTATTCTTAATGATAGTGACATGGTTAACCTAGCCTCTGAACCACATTAATGATCATCATATATCTACATGGAACATTATTTTGTGCTTTTTATATTTTCTGCAATCTTTCATTAACATTGATAGTTTTGGTCTTTTGAAGTTGGGCTGTATGAGGTACTTATCCTTCAGTCTGAAGAAATAGAAGGACGGGAGCTAAGCAATGCACTGCTGTTGACGGGGGCTCCAGCAAAACACACTTTAGACACCTAAAAGAAAGACCCACCTAAAAAATCTGTACACTTAGGTGCCTTCAACTGTAGGTAATAAACTGACAATAATAAACTTTGTATACCAGTACTTCCAACAATCCCACTTCAAAATGTCCATACTTAGGTTTTTATTTTATTTTGGCAGCTACCCATGTTGTACTCTTTGTTGTCTCTGACATTATTTCATCCCACTTCCTTGTTTGTCAGTCTGTCCAGCAACTGTTTAGGCAACAAAGGTCTAAGGAAGCTGTTGGAGGCCCTGCCTCATCTTAGTCGCATCCAGGAAATCAAGTAAGACCCAGAATACATACAACCATTTACATTTAGGTCATTTAGCAGACGCTTTTAAGCTTTACGACTGGTCGTTAACGTCCTATTGTGATGTTGAATGATATGCATCACACGGTTTAAATGAGAGACTCTACTGCATTCATCCCAGGGTGTTATTCAGCATGTCTTATTGAGAGTGAAATCATGACCTTCCTCGTGGCTCATTGTTTTTGTGTGTGTTTTTCAGTGCCAGTAACAATGGGATTGGCAATGATGGGGTGGTGATGCTGGCTGAGGCTTTATGCTCCCATAACAACTTAACACAGATCTTCATCAGGTAATCGTGGGTGTGCATTTCAGGCATTTCATTAGTTTATTAGAACAGAGTGAGCACCTGTTTCACCGACGTGGCGAACCGTTAAACAAATACAGTCTGTTTGCCGTAAACATTTTCATAGAAATGAACTGATTGTGGAGACAATGGTCTTGTAAACTGATAGTGTCCTGTTTGATTTACAGTTATGGAGACGGAGAGCAGGTCATCCTGAAGTTCGGCGCTGACCAAAGGTAGAAAGGCTGAAATCCTCCACATCTGTATCCCACCCCTGTCTTTTCATGTGGCCGCAAATAAGCTCAATCTATGCTCTGTTTTTAGGGACGACAAACAGCAGCACAAGACGTTCAGGTACAGTAAGCCAATACATAATTATAATTATCTATCACAAGTCATTATTTAAAAAAGAAAATGTTCCCCCTCTTTCATTCTGTAGGATGAACAACAACCGCCTCCTGCCGTCCAGTATAACTGCATTCTGTAGGCAGTTGGTCCACTGTCACTCCCATTTGGAGTTAGAGTAAGTTGGATTATTGCAAATCCACAATTGATTATTTCCTGATGATGAATGGGTAGACTTAATGAGTATACTTTCATGTTGTTTCAGTTTGTCTCACAGCCCATTGACAGACAAGGCTATCAAGAACCTGCTGATGGTCCTGCCGAAGATGACGTCACTGAAAAGACTCAAGTGAGGCGTACACATGGATTTAAATAAAAATGCATAAAATCTAAAATGAGAATCCAAGATATAGAATAAATGACAAAGTAAACACGAAATAGTGCTTGTTATATGTGAAGTCAGAGACGTGCCACACAATGAAGACACTGTAATAGAATGTGTGGAAATATAAATATGAATACATAACAAAAGTAAATAAACTCAATATCAAATAATGATTCTACGCATTGTCATTTCTCCATATGTTGAGGAGGGATGTCATTAAATATTATGTAGTTAAAACCATTTAGCCCATCTTTTAATTGTTACCACCTTCTCTGTTTATTTGAATCAACCCCGTCCTTTTGTTGTGCAGCGTCAGCCGCAGCATCACATCCACAACAGGAGCACTGATGTTGGTCAGATATCTGACTCTCAGTCAGCGAGTCACAGCAGTGGAGCTCAGGTACGATTGTTTTTGGTTTATTTCTGCATACAGTCTGTTCTGTTGTGGCTACAATAAAAAGGCACGGTTATTTACTGATATCTAATGATAATGTTTTCCATAAATACTTCAGCCCTCAGACTGAATCCTTCATCCATTTCGACAGTGTGAAAGCAGAACAAGCCGCCTGCAGGTCTGTGATCAGAAATGGACAACTTCCTGTCTTAAAGCCCTGATGAAGCGTCTGCCGGTCTCTCTGTCTGACTGACTTTGTGTTCACACAGGTTCACTCACTTCAGCCTGAAAGGTGACGACTTGGAGAGACTGCTGGAGATCCTACAGCAGGGGCCTCAACTGTCGGAGCTGGAGTATGTGCCACACACAAACCCCGCCTTACTCATACACTAGCAGACACCAACTTCCACTCTATTGGTATGCATGTTGACTCCTTCATTCTTTTGTCTGCAGTTTATCAAGTAACCAACTGGGAGATGAGGGATTGAAGCTTTTTTTGGATTCTCTACAAAATCTTAAAATCACCAGCTACGTGAAGTAAGATACATTTTTAACGTATTTAGAGATGCAGCCAGAATACTACAAAATAATACTGAGTAAATAACTGATTTGACAGATTAGGCATATTTAAAAACAACTGATTTTGGAGTTCACAGACACAGAAGCAGCAGGACATGTGTCAAACATTTTAATGCTGCAGATAGAGGAATGCAATCTCTTATATTGATTTAATTACAGTTCCTTTGAGTTACTCTCACATATCAATATGAAAATCAACACCAGATATCAGCCACAGTATGTAGTTGCTGTTACTTGCAATATAACCAGTGAAAACGAATTGTTTAAATATAGAATAACACCTTTCTGGTCTTTAATGTGTTTTCATCCTCAGTTTGAGCAACAATGGCCTGACCCAGCAGGGGCTGCTGGATGTGGCCAACACACTGTGTGCATGTAACGACGTCTCTCGTGTGGACGTCAGGTAAGTCTGCGCTTTGTGGAAATTAGTGATCAAAATGGGAACAAAACATATAAGCAAGCTATATTGTTGCAAGCATGAACATGTTTTTATGTGTCTGTCTGTTTGTCCGTGGACTCAACTTTCTGGTGTCTGCTGGTAGTTTGGGAGCAAAGCAGAGGTGTCTCATCTGGTTTACACAATATGAAGGTTGTGTAAAAATGCTGAGGTAGGACAAGAATCCCACATTACAATCGTACCAGTAACTAGCTGAAATAGGGTTGTATGCGGTACTTATTCATTGTCACTGTAGGTGTTATCTTTGCTCTCTTCAAAGCCACCATAATCCTTTTACAAAAGACACAAACCTTACCCTCCAGGATCAATCTGTTAGTCTGTGTTATTGATGGATAAACACTTCATTCAACCTCACTTGTACATTTAACCAAATGTGGCCCTTTGATGTGTTTCCTGTTTGTTTACCAGTGTCGGAGAAGGTAGGTTGGACTATGACCACCTGGTCAGATTAGCAGAGATCCTGTCTGTCTGTCCCAGTCCGACCAAACTGGTGTAAGTACACATCCATCTTCAGACCAGTTTATACTGTTAACTTCAGCTTCTGGGTGCATTTCATTGTCTCATGAAACAGACAAGAAAAACACTCAAGACTAAAGAAAATGTGTTTTTTAAATGATCATTATTGAATGTGTGTATATGAATATGATCAGAAGGACATCTACCATTTATTTTATTAATCTGTGGTTTGTCCACAGGTTCAAAAACAATTTGCTGCAGTCGGATGCAATTGAAAACTTTGTGGAAATGTTGAGCAGCAGTCAGAGAGAACTCAGTGTCAGGTGAGAAGGAACATAGCAGTGAAATATTCTGATGTAGCTTCTTTATATTCATTTTCATAATTAATAAAAGGAGTGATGAGTGGAAAACTTCTAGATTTTCTCTTTATTTTTTTACTTTGCTTTTTCTCCTCATTTTTTTGACTCTTACCTAAACACATGTCTGTGTTTCTGTCCAAATAATAAAACGTCTTGAAATGTTTACTGTTGAAATACAGATTTGCATCACACACTATCTTTCTTGTCAGTATTGAGGAACGTTGGATCCGATCTGAGGAAGCTGTAAGTCTGTTGTGTCGCTGTCTGAATGTCAGCAGCAACATACACACAATCAAGTGAGATGTGCTCTTTGTAGTTAAACACATATTAGAATTCACTGTACTTTATGTCTCCTGCTGTGTGTAACTAACAGTACTATCCGTACTTCATTCACAGGGTTCACCACACTACGTTACACCTGTCTTTGATGAAGTCCACTGAGCTGACCTCCGTCAGGTATTATATTTAGTTTGCATAATTAAATTAAATCCCCCTCCACTCAGAATAGCTGTTCCTTCACGTGAACGTTGAATGAGCTATATGCAGAGTTTGGCACTATAACACATCTATCTTTTGATGTGTGAAGGTTCATCTGTACGTGACATAAATGTGATTTTAAAGCAGCAGTGCCATCACAACTAGAAAACTAGACACTGACTATGGACTAAAAGTAGTAGAAACAATTAACATATTTCATCAAGAGTGATAACTTTACTTGGTATTACAAAAACTAGTTTTTGAATTGGGGTCTAGTGAAACCAAATCCTTCCAGATGTTCATTCTTAAGAATAATAAATCCAAATGTTTTGGGGAATACTTTAGCAGGAAAATCATACTAGCACATAGGTTTCTGGCGGTTGTCCTGGTCCTGCTCTGACCTCTCCTCTTCTCCAGCCTCGTGGACTGTGCAGTTGAGGGCTATCAGCTTGTGTCTATGGAGAGCATCATTGGGAGGTGTCTGTCACTGAGAGAGCTGGAGTGAGTACGCTTCATTGTCTGAATCAATATAATAAGCACAAGACAATATATATGTAGAATGAAAATCATGTTGTCATTGTTCACAGTTTCTCCCACAACAGCCTGGGTATAGAGGGAGCTGAGTTTCTCTGTTCAGTCCTGCCCTCGCTGCCAAATCTCACTTCTCTCAGGTTGGAGCTCCCCCAGCACATTGGACACGATTATGTTTAGTCTTACAGTTCTAGCATAACAAACAACGTGTTCTGTCTTCTGCAGTATTGGTTCCAAACAGGCTTGTGTGACTGTGGTTGAGAAGCTCTCAGAGGCCTTGCTCCAGGCTACAGCCATTCAGTGTTTTAAGTGAGCAACACACACATCTTACGACTTGTTTGGAGCATTTTCATTAAAAAATAAAATAAAATAAAATAAATAAATCATCCCTCTCCCAGTCTGTCAGGACTGATTAGTGACACGGCTTCCCAGATAATGACCAGAATGTTGCCCCGCCTAAGATCCCTCACGTAAGTATTTAACATCCAGCATCATAATATTTCCATAAACGTGTACATTATATTCACGGATGAGTCACCACCATGTTACCAATTGACTTGTCTTTTCTAGCCTGTCTCATTGTCAGTGGTCAGCGACGGGAGGGCTGCAGCTCATCAAAGCACTCAGAGAGTGTGTCACTCTGGAAGGCCTTTGGTAAGGCACAAACAGAAATATAGAGTGTCTTTTAAAATGTCTTCGAGTAAGTCTTTTTTATGTTGTATTTTGTGTCTGGGGGAACCTCCAAGTCTGGACTCCTTGCAGCTGAGTGAGGAGAGCATGCCGTGCCTGGCACAAGCACTGAGGAATATCAGCTCTCTACGCAGTCTCAAGTAAGAACCACCATCTGGTCTCCAGTAGCAGTCCCATTAGAACGTATGACCTTTCCAAGTAATTCTGAGGGCTAATTCATTTTACTGCTTCCTGTGTATGGATACGCATTATATAGTTGTAAGTATGTATTTAATATATGGAACTAAGCCCCCGAGCTATTTGAAGCAGACATGTACTGCTACAGTCACAGTGATACACTTACACGATACACTTCCACTTAGAACTGACACGTATCCAGTGCCACTCCAATAATCTGGTCTATTTATGATGCTGCTATCCCTGTAACTGCCAAAGCTACTGCTTACATTGCAGCCACTGTAACTGCGACTTGTCATACCAGCTTGTCATCGGCTTCATATGAACTTCACATAAATCTGGGGGGTCCGCTCTGCCAAGTCCCGCTCCCCTGCGGGAAATTAACTATTCCCTGTTCGCTCATAGTGTTAAGTTGTAAACTCTTCCCCACCGACGAGCTGCAAGGTCAGACCTTAGACTGCAGATGTCAAATACCGTTTACACAGCATATAAATACATATCATACTTACATGGATACAAATCCTCCACACATGAGAGATATTCACCCCCAGTTTGGAACCAAATTATTTCACAGAAGATATTATTGTTCCGTTGACAGTAAACTATACCTTTTGTTTCTGCATCGTGTGTGTGTGTGTGTGTGTGTGTGTGTGTGTGTGCCAGGCTAAATAAGATTGCCACAGCCGTGGGACCATCGCAAGCAAACGGTGTGCTAGATCTCCTCGCTGCTATGGAGGGGCTCACACAAACTGAGGAGATGGAGTGAGCACACTGCACATAAACAGATGCAATTAACGTGATTTTAGTCTGTCATTAAAGATGTGTTGTCATCTGTGATGTTGGATGTGTTCCTTCTCTTCTTGTGTCAGGTTGGAGGGCTGGAGGATGGCTGATAGAGGAGTAGAACAGCTAACCAGACTCCTTCCTGTGTGGAAGGAGCTCAGAAAAATCAGGTAGGCAGGAAGGTCCTTTTATGATCCTGCAGATAATTATGGTGTGGTCCTTGAAGACTGCAGATCCTTTGTTTAATTGGAGAAAGAGTTTCTTGCAGCGCTATGTCAGAGACAAGACGTGATAAGAGTCATGTAATCCTGAATAAAACCAATTAACTCTCCCTTCCTTTTCAAAACATTTTAAATGATGGAATAATATTCATGTTTTGGCTGAACTTAAAGAGTACAATTAACCTTAAGGTCACATACATGCCGTTTCACCACGCTGGTGGGAAGTGACAATCACCCCGAACATACCAACCTTTCTATTGGACTGTCATCACCTCATTTATGAGGACCAGCTGCTCCATTAGCAGCTGATTCTTCCCTGTCAAGTGTGGGCCAGGCTGCCATGAGGGGCCTGTATTTGTTTACCCATGGCATGTGGTATTACTGTTGTATCTTATCTTTTGTCCTGCACCTCTTACACATTTTATTATAAAATTGACATTATTATAAAATAATTATATTTGTATATGTCGTACCTTTTAAACTGAATTATGTGAAGCACCCTGAGCTGCCTCTGTGTACGAGTTGTGCTTCATTAATAAACTTGGCTCGCCTTTATAGTGTGTCATGGCTGCAAACGGCTCCATGGCTCCGGATAAACTTTTCGGACTGTAACGCCCCCCAGTGGTAATATCAAAGAAGACACTGTGGCAGATGGTTATGCGTTCTGCCTCCTACCTATTAATTGAAACACTACTAATTTTACAATTGTACATCTTCCAGTCTATCGAAGAACCTCATCAGCGATCAATCAGGAGACGTGCTGCTGGAGGCCTTGAACAGCTGTGGTCACCTGGAAGAGCTCAAGTAAGGACATTTCATCATGTGTTGCTGATTCATGTTAATACTCAAAGAATCACTTGAAGTGAAGGTGAGAATTCTGTCATGCATTCAATGTGACCCAGTCTCCTTTTATTCACTTAAATAAGAAGCACTTGATTCAGCTGAGTTTTAAGCTATGTAACATTCTGATCCAATAAACACTTTTCCATACAAGCTGTTCACGTGCGTGACTTAACTTCCCTTGTTAGTAGTTTGGTTAAACAGAAGAGTATAAATGACATGTCTTCTTTTGCATATTTATATCAGTGCAGAATGAAAACGTTTGTGCCTTCTTCCAGTCTGTCTAGCAATAGTCTCGGTGATGTCACTGCTGCCAGGATGGCCCTCGTTCTGCCATCGCTGACATGCATCACTGTGCTGGAGTAAGTCACTTACACATTCACATTAGTATTGGAAGTTCATTGCATTTGTCAGGAGTGTCTGCTCTTCATGCACATGCGTGTCTCTTCTAGTCTTTCAGATAACAGGATTGGATGTGAAGGCTCAGTGAGCCTTTCCAAGGCAATTATGAACATGCAGAAGCTCACCAAGATTCAGTAAGACTCTTCAGCTTCTCCTGCTGTTTTATACATCACTAACGAGGATAAGTGATTATTAGCTTCACATTCGTGACTATATGTTTCTTTTTCTTGTACGTCTGGCAGCCTGACCTCTGTTGGGACCTCAGAGCTGAGTGCTGTAGCTGCCAGTCTGGCTCACTGTCCCCTCATTCAGGATGTGGGGTAAGATTAACAATCATCACATAAACACTGTCAGTATATCATTATTATATATAGTTGAATTGGTTGCTTGAATGTTCAAAGTCAGGTTGGAAAAAGAAAGTGATTTGGGCAAATCATGTCTAAGACCTATTGTTTTCATGTACAGATGAACCCTAAACGTGTAAAACATTAGGCCGATGCTTTTAGCACCCGGGTGTCAGAAGCCAACAATGCTAAATACACCGGGTGTAAATAGGCACAATGGCTGTTCACACCCGGGCGTATATAGCCTGGCAGAGACGAGCAGGGTGTTGCCAACAACAACACAAAGGATATGTTCGTGGTGTTTTCTCACTGAGTAACCATAGTGATGACGTACTCCATGCTTCACTTTAAGGATGCTGTTATAGGCTGATTTTTTAGCATTGTCCCAGTAACATTATAGAGCATTCAGGTTGCCAATGTGAGATGTTGTCATCGTTGTTTAGAGGGGAAACCATGCTTTCCTCCATGAGCACCGTTATCAAGACTGTTAAATAAATATGCAAATTCATATTAGTTTACATCGATTATAGTGACGATGATGAAGATCAGACCATGTTTTGTGGATGAATTGCGCATAAACGATGTGAGGTTTGTCAGCCCAGAAGATCTAACTGTTAAGAGGGATTGATGATGTTGACTGTTTTGATAAATTCTACCACGGTGTTTCTCTGCTGCTAGTCTGGGATGGAATAACTGTGGTGATAAAGTGGCTGTGGAGCTGGCCAGAGTCATGCCTCTCTGTCAGAAACTCAGCAGAATAGAGTGAGTTTGTGAACACACACACACACACACACACACACACACACACACACACACACACACACACACACACACACACACACACACAGTTAGACTAATATCTGTTTGTTTTGTTTAGTTTGGGTATCAAAGTACATTTCTTTTGCCTTTATTGCAACCAGTAAGATGTATTCTTGTAGATTCAGATTTACACACTTGGAGGGTATAAAACTGTATCTGTAGTATTTTATTTTAACTCTCCTAGTCTGGAGTCGAACACGGTGACTGTCTCTGGAGCGGAGGCTCTACTTAGAGCCTTAGAGTCGTGTCCTGCTCTGCAGCTCATCAGGTAAACCTGCTGTCACGGTGTCTCTCTTTTTTCCACTATCATTTATAATATCCTGTTGTTTCACATCAGCTACATTTGTTTTGTTTTTAAACCGCTGTGCCTTTCAGGCTGTGGAGAAACAGCGTCTCCACCACTGAGGCCCAGAGACTCGGTCTGAGGGACGGGAGGCTGAATTTCTCATCCACCTAATGTGAGCCGTATAGTTGGCCGATGATGGGGAGAAATAACATTCCAGCTCATCAGACTCTGCAGAGGTGAATCACTGCAACAGCTCCAGCCACAAATGGAGTTCAAATGTCTTTCCATGCAGTGTGACCATCACAAAAGCACAAGGAATGATCTTACAGCAAATGCTTCAGATCGGCATGGAACATTTCAGGTTTAAAAACCCTCCATCAGATGTGAAGCAGCAGTGGCTGGTGTCTCTAATACTGTGAGCGGTTGGAGGGCCACTATGTGGTCTACAATGGGAGGCAACCTGCATCCCTTTTGGTATTTCCCTTTAATGTCTATGATATTGGGAGGGAACAATGAGATTAATCACAGTTTCACTGTTGAATTGTGTTATTTTTGAGACAAGCGATCTATTTGAGACTATTTAAATGTATGACTATGCACTCATTGGCCTCTAGTTTCACAGTGGAAAACTGGTGTAATCAGCTGACAGTGTGGCGGTGACACAACGTCCCTTTTGTTAATGGTCCACTCGCTGTGTGGTGATCCTAGTGATCCATGTGTGGGTTTGTATGAATATATCAAGTCTGTTCTCTGTGGAGCCTCTGAACAGACACAGACAGCTGTGCTTATGACATACTCTAATATAACATAATCCTCACTAACAGTGTGTTGCTACATGATTATTAATTGTAGCATCACTCAAATAAAATAGAGTCAATAAACATAAAACTCCCAATAGAGATATTTTAGTAATATTATACATGATTTAGATGAACAAGTGCAATGGAAATTCACTTTGTGTTCCTTTAATTGATATTGTTAACAGTGTTTCCCAGCAGCACACTGATTGCTCCTAACCCAACACACAACACATTTTGTTAAATAAGCCACTTAAGAGACAAAATAGTCATGTGATGTTGTATGAGACACATTTCTTTCTTTTTAAGATGATGGACTATGTTTTTCTAGCTGTTAGTAACTATGATTTTTCTGTCTGGAGACGGATGGATGTGAAAGTTCTGTAAAACTGCAATGAGGTTCACGACATCCCTATCTAAGAGAGCTGGCTGAGAGACAACAACAAGCACATTATTTTGATCAGCTGCACCTTTTCAATCCCGTCACTGCTGCACAGCCGCTGCTCTTTGTGCCGTCCCTCACCACCATGAAGCTAGAGGCCGTGGTGCAAAGGAATACCTGGTTTGCACTAACTTTAATGTGAGGAAACAAGTTGGCAGACTGTAATGCACTGAGTCACTCACTGGTGACAATAACAAGAGGCCACATGAGTGAAAACACAATAACTCATACACTTGCAGTAAATGGAGGAGGTGGCAGGGAGGAACCTCCTCTCTGGTATCTACTCTCATGGTCATTTCAGGTTGTGGTCCAGCTAATCTACGTATTTATTTCAGCTCTTATCATGGAACGTTATTTAACCGGATGTTACCGGAACAGAATTTAGTTATGATCTGTGCAAGGACACTGGACTTTAATTAGCACAGACTGAGATGGACTACTGGTAGCTCATCTGTTGAAAGTGGTTTTTGTCAGATTTGTCTTCTCCTTGACATGAATTCATTCTGACTTGCACTGCGATTGCTATCGAGATAAAAAACAAAAACGACAAAAAGCACTGCATTGAGTGTTGGCCTTTGTTTAAATGTCATATCTACCAAATGTTTGTTTTAATTCATTTGTTTCTGATATCTCAAGGACAATACATTAACGGACAACTCCAACATACATTAAACAAATCAGAATGTTTTCATAACTTTTCATAACATTACCATTTTTGCTGTTTTTGTTTTGTTTTGCTTTGTTTTATGATGACATGTCAAAATAAACTAGTTTATGTAGTACACAAGTACTCCCCCTATGATTTTAACCCACTTAATTTAATTCAGACTCATGCCAACAAGAGCAGCTGAAATGAAACTGTACCCTTAGTGACAAATGTTGGCAAGACACAGTCACAGGACCCCCGTTGGTTTATGTCGGTCTGGAGCCCTCTTGTGGTTAAGAGAGGTGGTGCAAGGTGCAGTTTCTGCTCTACTCCTGTGTTCAGGATTCACAGGACACACACAAGACATACCACACACAGTAATCCTGATGTTTCATCATAACTATATGAATAATATTGTCCCCATCATTGTCTGAAGACAACGGTTCATTAACAGTATATACGCTTGTTATGAATGATCTGTGTTTGTTGTTAATTCTGAGTATATGTATTTGTTTGTGTACATTTCGATATTACTACTACTTGGGTTGTAATACCTGCATTAACCAAAAGAGGGCACCAGGGGACCAATAGATTATCTTGTTGGATTTTACAATACGACAGCTGGGATCGGCTCCAGCCCCCCCGTGACCCTGAATACAGGATAAGCGGTAGAAAATGGATGGATGGATGGATGGATTTTACAATACTATGTTAATATAACGGAACCGACAGGCTACGGCAATTTAGAATGAGATGGTCATTAATTCGCGGCATATGGTAAGACAGTCACACAAAGCAAGCGTGTATGAGTGTCACATACCGACGATACAAAAAAAAAAAAAAAACTTTAAAAACCCCTATTTAAAACGGAAGCGATTTTATTGTGTAAGGATACCTCGCAGCACTTCCGGTCGTGAGCTCGTGCCCGCTAGCTTGATGTCGCTCGGTCCGTCAGTGGCGCGCGGCGCAGAGAGCAGGATCCAGGTGACCAAGAGGATGGTTTACACACTGTTGCTCCTTTCAGGATACTCGGGATAAAACAGGAAACATGGCAACAGCAACTTCGGGGTTCACTCTCTGGTAGAACGAAACGCTCTTTTTGGTGGGATTTTTCTATTTAGTCTCACTTAATTAAAATAAACTCAACTGAAGAGCGACAAAGAAGTTGCACGTCATTTGCTTAGGTGAGCGCGACGGTTTTTTAAAAATATTTTTTCTTTTCATATTTTCTTCTAATGTTCTGCTTCATTTGTAGATATTTGGCAATTTGCTGCTGCGTGTTGTGAAAAATGTGCATTCCTCCTGCTCATTGTTTAGGTTAAGTGCGGTAGAAAGGTGTGACATGGTTGCTGAACACCTTGCATGCTGTGTGTTTGTGTCTGGAGGAGAGAGGGGCTTCTGCTTCACTGTTTTCATTGATTTCATGTTGAATTTGAATTGACAAATCTCTGAATGATTACTGGATTTCTATTGGCCAGTCTGTCAGGAATATGGCTCGTGGGACTTAATGACCATGCTGAGCTCACTCTGCGATTCACAAGTATTCAAACGGCTTCCGTGCTGTTTTTGGTCTATCAGCATGCTCTCTCTCTCTCTCTCTCTCTCTCTCTCTCTCTCTCTCTCTCTCTCTCTCTCTCTATCTCCTCCTGCAGAGAGGTGATTCAGGTGTGAACGTCTACTAGAGGGGTCAGTTCAACCAGAGAGACCTGACCAGGGCTGGTTTCTGTGCCATCCTGCTGTATAGTCCATGCTTCCCTGTGATGCATGACGTCTTTGCATGGTGACCCTCTGACAGGGCGTGATGTGATCTTAATAATGGGTCCAGGTTGTTTGCAGCCACAGTAAATATTTCCAAGCAGAGACCACAGCCTGTTGAATGAAATATTCACAGACCACTTGAGCAGAAGACGTTTGTTTTTCTCCCTCTCCTCATAACAGCTCCAATAGTCATTGTTGACAATAATAGGAGATCCTGCCTTCACACATGTATGATTTGTGTACGCAGTGTCTGTTAACAGCATTTGTCTTTCATTTTTATGAGCTCATCTTGGAGGAAATGCAGTGTGATCCTTAAACATTTTCATCTATCCTTTTTTTTTTTCATTCATTGAAGGAATAAGGAGGGGTGAAAGTATTTCAGCCAGTCAGAGGAAGCATTTCATCCCCCTGTGAATGACTGAATGAATGAGAATATAGTTTCCAGTCCATCCCCACCACCACCGCTGTGACATCACAGGAGCAGACCGGGAGCAGCATGCTGGTTATGACACATTAGTATCTTAGCAACAGACGGCATCCTATTTAGCTTCGCCGCTCTGAGGAAAAAAAACACCTTTGTGGACACGAGGTGCCGTGCTGAACACCTCCAGGAATAACATGACACAAGTTATTGCTGAGAACGTTCATGGTCAGACACACTCGGGAAGTGTTTCCTCTTCACCACGTCTCAGCCTTTCTCGGTTTTGGAGGTTCTGTGATTGTGTGTGTGTGTGTGTGTGTGTGTGTGTGTCTTTATAATGTTTAATGTTGGTTGTGGTTTTCCACAGGAGGTTGAGGCTTTAAATCGTTTAAATCTTCCTCAGTGGGTATTTGTAGCCAAACAGTAATACTCTTTTCCACCTTCTTTTTAGGTACAGAATACATTTTAAATTATTTTGCAGCATTATTTTTGCAATAATCTCCCTCTGCAAACCACCTGTAAAACATTCTCTGCCTTCGACGGGTCGCCAGCGTCTTATTTTTTCTGCCGTGGATGTTTCCAGAAGGTGTTTTGTCGGCTGTCAGTGTAAAACACACACTTTTGCTGTTGAGTGTTACGTAAGACCCCCAACAGTAACTGCATGATATGTTGGACGCCGGCCATCGCTGTGGATGTAAACAACCTGCAGTAAAGTTGGTTTGGCAGAGATCGTGTTGAACCTTTAATCTCTAAATGCGGTTATATGCTTGTACAGTTTATTATGCCAAGTTGTTTTTTTTTCATGTGAATAATATTTGAACATAAACAGAGATTGTATGTATACAAACACATTGGTGTTTTTGTGAGAATTAAAAGCCCTAATTATAGACAGTGCAACAGGAAATGAGGAACAGGGAAGTTGCAGGACATTATACCTGCTAAGCAACATGGGTGCACCAGCCTTTTAAAAGCCTCATTTAGGTAATCATTGGTAAACAGATCCTGTATGTCCAGCAGTTTAAAGTTCTGACTTACAGCCACATACTCAAACCTAAATCTGTTCAAGGTTCCAAGGTCCATTTGTTGTCATTGTACAACAGGTTTGTGCAGCAACGTGCAGTTTGTAGTTGCTTCAGAAGATGTGCACAAAAAGACTATGTTATGGTGCCGGGTGGAGGTTAAATTTAGGAGTCTCACTGCTCTGATGTCTGCTGGTACGGCAGCTGATGCTTCTGTATCGCGTGCCAGAAGGCAGCAGGGAGAACGAGCTGTGACTCGGGTGGCTTTTGTATTTCTCCTTTGCGGGCACCTCTTGTCTCCCCATCAGTGATGCTCCGTAGATGAGTAGCAACGATGTTCTGGCGGGTTTTATCACCTGCTGGAGAGCCAGTAAGGAGGCTTTCTATCGCTCCTCTGTAAAAGTTGCCAAGAACGAAAAACTGTTCAGCTCCATTGATGAAGAAGGAGGTGTGTGTGTGTGTGTGTGTGTGTGTGTGTGT
Organism: Eutrigla gurnardus; assembly: GCF_963514095.1. Lineage (NCBI taxonomy): Eukaryota > Metazoa > Chordata > Actinopteri > Perciformes > Triglidae > Eutrigla > Eutrigla gurnardus. The sequence continues at coordinate 27,742,655 of NC_139923.1, read as the reverse complement.
GTGTGTGTGTGTGTCATCACTCATCACCTCCCTTTTCTAAAAATCAACAATCAGCTCCCTGGTTCTATGTTGAACAGTAGGTTGTTGATTTCCTCTTGATGTGAAGTCCTGTTCTTGTGTGTGATCCAGCTGATGACGGTGTGTGTTATTTGTGTTTTTGTATGCAGGGTTAGTAACTGTGACCCCAGACATGGCCTACACTCTCAGCTCGTCCACCGAGGGCCAGACCCGCAGTGTCGGACCACAGCACTGCGTCACCCGGGTGGAGCTGTCCGTCACCGCGACCAGCCTGCTGGACCGAGACGTGGCCTCCAAGTCAGACCCGTTCTGTGTTCTCTTTCATGAGGTGGATGGAAACTGGGTGGAGGTGAGTACGGAGGGAAGAACTGACAGATGGAGAAGTGGAGGAGGAGATGTGCTAGAGAAGCGGCATGGTTTGTCTTCTTAAAAAGAAAAACCGAGAGAAATCAACAGGGGATGAACGATTGAGGAGAAAAGGCTGGAGAGAGATGATATTTCGGTGTTTTTCGGATCATACGGAGTCAAACCTGTTTCTGCTTCTCCGTGCTGTTTATTTCAAGTCCAGGGAGGTGGGGATGAAAAGAAGACCGAAGGGAGGCTGGAACATTTCAAGTGTTAGAAGTGCTTTCAAGGTCACATCCAACACGACGGCACATCTTTGAGCAAAGAAAGAGCAGAGGATGGCTTTGTAGACGGTGTGTGTTGTGAGACCAAGCTCATGACGTCTTGACCATCTGGCATGGAGCCCCAGTGTGTTTAGCCCAGTAGGATGATGAAACATTCGTGAATGTTCTTCCAACATTGGCCCTGGCACCGTGCAGGCGCTCTGAGGGCTGCCAAGTTAATGATATCAGATTCCATGATATTAGCTGGCTGCAGATCTGTGTTAGTATCGTACGTTTAGAGTACGTCTGTTTACGACGGTGTGATCACAGAGTTGGTCATGTGAGAGTTAAAAGTTCTGAAGTTACAGCTCTGTCTATTAAATTTGTGTTTATGACCCTTGAGGTACTTATTAGGCTTTACGGTCAGAGAGTTTTCCTCCCGTTATTATGGCTGGGATGATGACATGAAGGGAAACTGGCACTTACAGTAACATGGTGGACCAGAAATGGCAATCAAAAGTGCACCTAAAGCCCCGTGGTGAATCCCCATGTGATGATGATTATTAGTGGCTGATTAGACCTCTTTAGACTGTATGATACCGTTTCTGCCTGACTGGCATGTCCCTGACTCTCCTGGATGGATGGATGGATTCATCCGTCTCTATGGAAGTGCATCACCTGTCTGACAGCAGATTAAAACTATAACACCAACAACAGACATGACCATAGACCTGCTCATTGCATCATAAACTCATACGGTCATTTTTTTCAAGTGTGTAACCCACATTTTGCCCCCATGTGCTGTGACAGGCTCCAGTTAAGAATCAAAATAAATGGAATAAAAAAAACACATTTAATCTACACAGTCAGTTAAGTTGAGTCCAGTACTAACTACTTGTTTCTTATGTGTTCTGCCATGTGAATGTATGGCTGACAGTGTTTACAGGGCGTTGATAAATAAAAACACAAGCTGTAAGTTGAAGCTGCTGCAGAGGAATATGGTGATGAAGTTTCGGTGTGTGTGGGCTGCTGCCTCGAGGCTTTGCTTTATCCAACAGCTGGTCAACAGGGCCAACTGCCTTTTTTGTTTGTGTGTGTGTGTGTGTATGTGTGTGTGTGTGTGTGTGTGTGTGTGTGTGTGTGTGTGTGTGTGTGTGTGTGTGTGTGTGTGTGTAGGCGTGTGCCTCGGGTTGTAGCTAGCTGTCGGTCAGCAGGGCATGTGGCTCTGATGTGAAATTGCCAATGGTTACTATGGCAACGGGATAGGAAACAAAAGCTTAGTGCTCCAGGAGTGAGTGAACGACGGAGGAGGCGAACCGTTTTTTTCTCGGATATTATCCACAGCTCACTCTTTCTGTTGCACCCCGGTTTTCTCACTTTCTCTGACCCCCCCGTTAGCTTTGACCTCCCCCCCCCCCCCTCCTTTCTCCCGATTGTCTTTCTGTCACCCGTCTTCCCCTCGCTTGTCTCTCTCCGTCTGACTTTCTGTCCATCTTCGTCCGTCCTGTGAGATCGAGGTGTGAGAGGCAGCTGGGTCCGTCGGGGGGAGGAAGGGAGTAAGAGGGGGTAAGAGTGTTAGAGCGAGGAGGTGTGAAAAAGGGTGAAGGGAAGATTAGCGAGAGAACGGGAGGATGGAGCAGGAGAAGACCGAGATGAGAACGTGGATGAGGGACAGAAACAAGAGGAGAATGATGGGAAATGATGATAGCAGCTACATCTGGTGTCAGAGAGACTTTAAAGAACACGATCGGCCGACAGAAATATGGATCTCAGCTCTGAGAAGGACCCCGTTTGCAGACCCATCTGGCTATTTTCTACATTCCTTGTGTGTTTTTTTCTCTCTGAACTGTAAATCTTCATACTAATCGCCTGCAGCACATTCAGTGTGACGTTTTCCCACGTACAGTCGGGATGTTGTTGAAGCTTTGACTGCAGTCTTAAGACGTTCTTGTCGTCATAACCTTGTTACTTACCACCTACTTAGTGAGCCAGCTGTATATATTAATATTAGTCCATTTATATCTCAGAGGAAAAGGCCTGTTTCAGCCTGTCTCTAAGGGGCACATAATGAACAAAAATGGAGGTGCCACAATGGCCTTAATTCATTCCGATGAGCCAGGATTATATCCACACTGGCACAACTATGAGACATGCACTTGAGCCTTCAGCCTGCCATGATGACCCACCAATATTAGTTTTTAAGCCAGAAAGTGCAGCCGAGCTCCTCTGCTCTCCAGCCATGCGTCACCCAGATGGATAAGTGGTGTAAGCACCGCCAGCAGGCTGCATTTAAAACTGAAGTAGGTCCCGTCTCTTCTCAGTTCTTCAGTAATATTTCTAGTCAGAGAAATCAAATCTATTTTGGATCAAAGTATGTGTAATGACACGTAAAAGGTTTATAGAGGTAGACAGTTATTTGGTTCTACCACGTAGTGAAAACAGGGATTTTCAGCCGCCTGGGGACAGTTCATCAGGACAAAGTCAAACATACTTTCCACTCTCTGCCAGCGAAAATGGTAAAACTGCATAATGGAGGAAAATAATGCGTTTTAAAAGGAAGATGAAGGGGGGGCTGCTATGGTGCACTGTGTGTGAGATAACGAGTGTCCACTAAGTGGGTCGTGAACTGGAAGTTGGCAAATAAAAGAATGAAAAAAATCCTACAATCCCCAAGTTGCTTCAATTAAAGCTAGAATGGATAAAAGCCTCAGAGCTCAGAATATCCATGCTGGGCTCTGTGAGGCTGTACTCAGGCACTGAAATACTAAAATACTGATGTTTAGCAGTTATAATGTTTAGCATTTCCACCATCTTAGTTCTGTGTGTTTCAATTGTAATATTTGATAATTAGATCTAACATAATGCATTCCATTCCATTTTTTTTATAGAGAGCTCTGGGAGTCACACATTGGTTTGTGGACTACGCTTCTTTATTTTATTTTATTTCTATTTGACTCTAAATGGACCATAATGTACTAAATGAACATCATGCTGGATTGAAGAAGACTTGAAACTAGAGATTGAGACCATAAACTCATGTTTACATGTTTACATGAACCCTAACCCTGTTTACTAAGGTAATACATCAAGTGAGAAGTATAAAGAGCTTTTTTACATGCTTGTTAATCAGCAGGAAAGACACTATTTGGTGTTGACACTTCATGGCCACCATGTCTGGTTTATGGGTCAAATGCCCCTTCAGCAATGCTTTTTGAAGTGGTGACATATTGACCTCGCCTGATGGTGGATAAACGCAGCGTGTTCAGGTCAGACTGGAGAGTAGCTGGGCCGGTGAGTGTGAGTCAGACTACCTGGTTTAGAGGACCAGAGCCCTACAACAGGGCTCTTACAGACGCCCACACACTGGGATCTGTCTCTGTGCTGTCTGGACTCTTGTTCTGGGGCCATTGGAAATGCATCACTGTTAATGACCTCAAAGCTGGATCCACCTGTGGAGGATTACTTACTTCCTCCTCGTTTCTCCTTCCTTTCTTACGGTTTAGCTCGGCCGCACCGAGACAGCCGTGAACAACTTGAACCCAGTGTTTGGAGTGAAGTTCCAGGTGGACTACCACTTTGAGGAGATCCAGAAGCTTCGCTTCGCCATGTTCGACGAGGACAAGTGTGCCACGCAGCTCTACGAA
>NC_139923.1:27568385-27733385 GCF_963514095.1 Eutrigla gurnardus | reverse complement strand
TTTCTATTTTCATCTCCCGGGGGGTTACTGTTGGATGTCGATCATTAGCATACAGAAAGGAAGCGTGTATGGTACAGGCGGGGGAATGAGTGGAAGTGAGAAGAGAAGAGGTAACGGTGGAGTGTGGAACACTGAAATGTGGATGAATTACATACATACCGCCAAGGCCGGTAGTCTTTTATGATGAGCACTCCTATTCCTGTGGATTTATTTAAAAACTATCAGAAATGTGAAATATGTTCATATGTAAGGAGTTCTTCCGTAGCAGGAGCTTCATTCTTCCTCTAAGTTTTCATGAAAACTGAGCCATAGTTACACTGCAATGAGAGAACACACACACACACACACACACACACACACACACACACACACACACACACACACACACACACTACAAGTTGCATATGTACACCAGTGTCCATTTTCCCTGTCTTCTCTATCTATACAACAATCTGTGAACCTCCTTGTGTTGTAATATAGTTTTCTTTTGGGTAATCTTGAACATAGATGTTCAGTACATCATCTTAAATATAGAAGTAGTAATACTTCTTGATGGTGCAGCCTGTAAGCCGGGCGGTGTATGTGCTGTGACTGTGAGGAGTCTTGTTCTGGTTCAAGGTCTTGGTTCAAGTACAAGAGACTTGTTGTGTGGAGGAGAGTGCAGACATGCTGTCGGTGTCAGAGGATGTGTTCTGTTACAAGGCTGCTGCACACACACACACACACACACACACACACACACACACACACACACACACACACACACACACACACACACGTTGACAGCCTGTTATTTTCACCTTATCGTGTTGTTGGAAGTGAGGCTTTAAAGCAGAGCATGGGGATGTTGCCATAGCGATGCTTTGTGCTGTTGATGACAACAGTGTTGCACCACAATAAATACGTGACTGAGGAAAATATTGTGAAAAAGAGCATTGAATGCATTTTATTTCTGTATTAATTAATGTATTAATATTATCCTCTTAGTGTTTGTGGGTAAAAGTAGGTTTACTTTCAGCAAAATTCAGCTCAAAACATGTATAAATGCATAAAATAAATAACAACAAAGTAAGACAGCTACTGTTTAGTGTCCTCACTGCAAGGATGCTCAGAGTAACATTCACACACAGTCACATAGTTAGTGTTGTATTTATAAGTGGTGGGATCACTATTTGTAGAATCTACTCAGGAACTGGCGTGTACGTAATAAACATGATTTAGTAAAGGGAACAGTTTCCTCTTCTAGTGATGGTGAGATGAGCTCATTTAAGGCGGAATGGGAACTCTTAAATCCTCACTGCTCCCTCCTAATCTTTTGCCTTTTGTCAGAAACCTGCAGCTCGTTTCCTGATTCTCTGTCTCACACACACACACACACACACACACACACACACACACACACACACACACACACACACACACACACACACACACACACACACTAATTCTGTCTTAACACAGATACTTCCTCTCTCCTGCTTACAAACTCATTAACATATACACACACACACACATGAGCAGAAACATACAATATCCTCGTCACACTTCTGCTTCCAAGCTACGACCGATTTACATGAAAACTCCCAAACCATGACTTTGGCACACACACACACACACACACACACACACACACACACACACACACATATATACAATATCTCCATGCATCTTCCCTGCTTCGACACTCACTGATTTAGAGAAGCACATGCACACATAATCACACAAACGCCCCGTCACCGATGGCATCTTATCCTCACACACACACACACACACACACACACACACACACACACACACACACACGTGTGTGCAGAAAGAGCTGTTTTGCGGTGTTCAATCAGCCTTAGTGTGGCCCTAATCCTAATCTCCAGGAAGGGAAAGTCTCTCCTCGGGGCTGTGGAAGCTGCAGGAGAGCGGGCGGCGTTTCTCCGTTACACACTCCAACACAAAGAGACAGCCTGTTTGTGAAAGACTCATCTCAGCTGAATTACACCGTTGTTCATATCTCACGTTTGAGATCGTTGGGAGCCGCGTACGTCCCTGTGGATTCCTGGAGGAAAACACAAAACGTTTCATGAATGAGAGCAGAGACAAGCATCTTCACAGCTTCAGGCAGATGACATCAGTTAAGACACATAGCTGGGTTTTACTCTACTCGACTGTTTGGATACGTGATGTCATTCTCTACAGATCCCAGGCCCTGGGGCCATGCAACTCTGGCAAATATTAGATTGTGATATGCTGTTAAATTCCCAGAATTCCCCTGGTATCTGCATTATGGGAATTGTAGGATCCTGTTTTTGGAACTTGATCCATACTAGCAAGTAAAAGTCAGGATATCTCGGTCTCTGTCATTAATCGGCTGCAGTCACTTGTTTCTTTGAACAGCCAAATAAAAGCAGACAATTTACAAAACTCTGATATCACATATACTTGAATACTTTAACTACTTTAAGTATCAAATACATTTAGTTAGAATGTATGACACATCCCTACGACACACCAGTAAAACACAATAGTGAATATTAATAGATGAAGTGAAAGCAGAAGTCTGGTGGAGGACAGCAGCTCCTACTCGCCACTAGGAACGCCTCTGAGTGAGACATGGAGTTACTTTTCACACACACTCCAACACACACACTCCAACACACACACTCCAACACACTCATCCATCCGTCACTCTGGCTGTTTAACTGCAAATGAGTCTGAGAGTCCCTGCATGTCTGAGAACGGGCTGATACTCGACGAGACATGTGAGCGCCACCATGTCAATTATTTGACAGTAATTTGACAGCGGTGGAATCCCTCTAATTTATTTCACTCAGACGTTTGCTGCCACATTGCCGCTCTGAAATATACAGTAATGAGACGCCGCTATGTCACCCCCCCTCATCGTTTTGAATCTGTGTACAGGCTTGTTGAAACCGTGAAACCGCATGTTCGTCGTGTTTAGTCTACTTATGTGTTAGCAATTACAGCTCGGGCAGGAATATGCTGGATACGGAGCGCTGTCATCAAATCCACAACCATCAAACTGGTAATGTTTGTCAGCAGAGAGGCCGTCGGAGGGGAAATGACCTCATAGATTGGGTGTAAAACAAAAACAATGAACCCGGGCCTGCATGGACATCGCTGATACAAACAGGAGCAAATCAAAATATGCTAATTTCCTCCTCAAGCAGAAGATTTGTTTTGCGGTTCATTTGGTGATTCAGATTATAGTAATTTAGATTCTATGTACAACCATTTTAAAGGCACATTTGATTGACCCTTGATTAAGATATACCACTGGACCTGGAGCAGGGATGCCCCGGTCTGCTTTCTGAATCCAGACCTGGAAGTCCTGTATGAGGCTGAGAGCCATTAACACCACTCAAACTGCATTCTGGTTCACATTCAGCCTCTATGGTCTCCCTGGATGTGTGTCTTTGCATTGACTTTGTATGGAATGGCTCCACAGGAAGTAGAAGTAGTCTAGCAGAAGATGGGTGGGGTGCTGGAGAAGGATCTGCCCCTCGTAGTCCCACGGGGAGACTTCTAGGGTCATGCTGGGGTCACTTTTCTTTCTCTGAACTGAACGATGAATCCTGGCGGTTCTGTGTGACTTCTTGATGTCAGCTGTGAGCCGTCAGTGTGTTCCCTGTTTGCTGTCAGCTCCTTACTGACTGAATACTCAGCACGCCTTCAAGCTATTTCTGCTGTTTGTTTCCCAGAAAGGAGCCGCGGGGACGACTTGTTTGCTTTGCACTCTGAACCAGGAGTATTAGTTTTCACACATATGTCCTTCCAGTACTCACACACACATGATATACAAAATATGCACCAGCACCCCAATTCTGTCACCCTGCATCTCCACGTCCGTCACTCCTCGCTCTCTCTCCACTCCCAATTCTCTTCCTCATTTACCCAATTTCCTCTCTCGTACTCGCACATTTACCTCCCTTTCTCTCTCTTCATTCTTCTCCGTGCTCCTGTTTCCGCGGCCGTTGTCCCCGTTGAAGCGGAACATTTGTGTTTCATAACGCTGCGAACACAAAGAGGGAGATGCTTTCCACTGTCTTTAAGCTGAGAGGAGGGAGGCAGAGTTTCTGGGTTCATGTCAGCACACAAACCGCTGTTCAGCGCCGGAGGAAACGCCTGTCACTCTTAATCTCATATACTGTTGTACGGCTGTGTGTGTGTGTGTGTGCCTTTGTACTTTGGGTTCATGTGTTCAAAGCATCTGTGTTCATATATTTGTGTATACTCTATGACATCGCAGTGTCACCCTGCGGTCATAGAGGTTTATATATATATATATATATATATATATATATATACCTTCTGTCTTTTTTTCAGACACATCAGCTCCAGAGATGAAAAGTAAAATACATGAATTCCTTGTTTGAGAGACCTTGATGTTCTGAAATGAAATCTGTTTTATAATCTGTTTGATGAATTAGGAAAATCCTTCAGTAGCTAAACCATTTACAGTGAAGTTCAATGTAAAAAGACTTGCAGTGACGAGGTTGGACATGAAGGCAGATATAGAAGGTGTGTGAGTGGTGGGTTTTTGTCTAAAGCCGACCTCGGAGATAACGAGATGTTTCAGAACGTACCACTAGACCTCCACTGCTGGGGGTTTGATAATCTACCATTACCAATCTATTTGCTTGCTTGACAACTCCCAGCCTAATTAGTAGTCTTCTAAATGCCTCCTACAGGTTACATACAAACATTCAGTGTTCTTGAAATGACAGTTCTTACACATGAACCTCTCTTCACATTGACATAACTCCACCACACAGCACGGATTTAAAAATAAAACACGTCACTGTTAAAGCTGCTTGCTGACAGTTTGCTGACAAGCAACTAGTCTGTAAAAAAATGAAGTGAACACAGAGCTTCCTAAGCGTACCGGGACTTCGTTACGTTGCTTCCAGCAGTTACGTCTGTCTGTCAACAACATTACCTTCACTTCACTTATCTGGCCTGGTGTGTGTGTGTGTGTGTGTGTGTGTGTGTGTGAACATAGTCCATTTGTCCTTCCTTGGGTAGTTGCATTACATAATCCTGTTACTGCACTCTCTTTAAAAGATGATTTCTAGGGCTTTTTACTGCCTTTCTGAGGACCGCTGGAGGAGGACAGAGACGGTTGGGAGGTTGGAATCTGCGTCGCTGACTGCCGACACACGCTCTGCTGGGAGGTTTAATAGAGCAACACACCTAAAGCATTAGCGGCTCCAGCTAATTGATTGAGGCATCAATGAGAGCAGCGTGTGAGAGCTCACATTAAATTCCTCATGTCGCATTCAGCGCGTCGACGGGAGAGTTGAACAGACAACATATTAAAGCTCACAGCTGGAGGAATCCTTCTATGGGAAGGAAAACTGGGCTCCTCCTGTGACCGTTTTTATTTCATGTCAATAAAGCTTCAGTTTGCAGTTCCCTTCTGTATATTCACCTCCCGTTCATTCGAGGTAAATCTGCTTCGTTATACTCATCAGGAAAGAAAGGTTTCTGTGATGACCTATATTGTGTCACTTGTGTTTCCACAGGTGGGAATAGACTTCACAGCATCTAACGGGAATCCTCGAGAGCCCTCCTCCCTCCACTACATCAACCCACTGGGCAGCAACGAGTACCTCGCTGCCATATTAGCTGTGGGACAAATCATACAGGACTACGATACGTGAGCAACCTCCTCTTCTCTTTTTAATCACGCATGCTGCACTTATCTTAACGGGGCTGAATTCAACATGGGGCCGGGTGAGCCCGCTGCTAGCAGCTAACAGTGCAGCAGGAGCTCTTTATCACCATTGCAGGTGCTGTTTTATTTGAATCTGTCATCACTTTACATTACTTACCGATGTGAGTCATTTAAAAGGATATTTGGGGCCCAAATACACATGAAGACAAACCGTCGTGATTGGCCTGTTCCGGTCCTGAAAACATGCTGACGACCACCGAGAACGTATACATACATACGGCATTTGAAGATAATACGAGTATTCTTCTCTCGTACGGTTATTTGAAGTGTGATGCCTGTAGGTCAAACAGAAGTGTCAGATTGGTTTTGTGTCTCCTGCCGTGCTTCTCTTTGTGAGAAGCCATTTTACAACCGGCTCTCTGCTAGTTCCTCGGCGTCCTTCAATGTGTGTCTTTGTCAGGAAGGTAACAGGATTTACTCTGCCGTCTAAATGCAGCTTGTTGAATTTGGATGGAGAAGAAAAAAGAGGTTTAACTAACGCGCCAATCTGTCGTCATGGTTTTCCTCCTCAGCGACAAAATGTTTCCTGCTCTGGGATTCGGTGCCCAACTCCCACCAGACTGGAAGGTATGTGTGTGTGTGTGTGTGTGTGTGTGTGTGTGTGTGTGTGTGTGTGTGTGTGTGGATTGGAGGGGGATTGTCATAGGCAAACTTACAGTTAAACCACGTACACACACACACAGAACTGTAAGCATTATACATGCATATTCTCATGATTATGCAACTGTCAACCCATCTGTGTTGCCATGGCACTGAGCTGATTAAAAGGACAAAGGAGAGACGGAGACAGAGAGACAGAGAGACAGAGAGAGGTGTGGGAGAAATGGACACATTTCTCAACTATATTTGAAAGTGAAGTGAAAGAAGAAGATTCAGTTTGTTGTGCGTTTCTTCTCTCCTCAGGTTTCACATGAATTTGCCATCAACTTTAACCCCACCAACCCGTTCTGTTCAGGTGAGGGCTGACCCTGCTGCTGTACATATTAATACACACACATATATATATATAATATATGTATATAATATATATATAAATATATATACTGTGTGGACATCAGGAATGGGCTGCTCAGGCATTTCAGAGGGACTAACCAAAATGTTTATGCATTCATGTTCCCCTCAGGATAGATCATAATCACTTTAATGAACCCCTATGATTTCATTTGGCGCCATCATCTGGTCAATATTTGTATTGGTTTATCAGGATGCTACACATGTAGTAAACATTGGTACTGGTCAGTTGCCGTCGTCATGACGAGCGCCGTCACAAAGCTGCCGAATCCTGTTTGAACAGGAAAAGGTTACTTTCACCACATCTAGTTACAACAGATTCATGTTTCCTTTCAGAAGTAAGCTTTTTAATGTGGAGCGTTCGCCAACGCAACATTAGCATTTTGAAATGTGCAAATGTATTAATTGACAAATGCAAATGAGTTGAGTGTTGAGAGCACGACTGTGAGACACTTATCTGATCTGGGAGGAGGTTATGCTTTAATAAGAGCGTGAGAACACATTCAGATTAAATGTTTCTTTTTAAGCTCCTCTACAAACTATGCATTACATCTTTACTTGGAAAAGCCAACTCAGCCTCCAGTGCCTCTAAAATATAAGTTCCAGGCCAGACAATAAAACCTGGTTCTGAGTCCACCTGCCTTATATAACACATCCCAGCCCTACGAGGAATTAGCATTATTCTTTAGCACCAAATGATTGTTTGCTGGTATTTTTAAATATCTTATAATGGGCACCATTTGCGGGGCATTGTTCAATTTGAATGTCTGTATTTCCATTACTTCAGGATGTGGAGAAAGAGAACTTTTATAACGAGAAGCTGCGTTTAAGCTGCAGTATTGACTAAAAAAAACAGGAGGCGAATGAACTCATTAACACTTTGAATTGTCTGGTTGTTTAGAGTGTGAAATAGCACCGTGATGAGAAACCATCATGCCTTCCCTCATCACAACCTTCCTCCTCAGTCATACGTCAGGTTAACGTGTGAATCTTCCTCCCTGCAGGCGTGGAGGGCATCGCTCAGGCCTACTCCGCCTGCCTGCCTCACATCCGTTTCTACGGCCCGACCAACTTCTCCCCCATCATCAGCCACGTGGCGCGCTTCGCTGCCCAGGCTCTCCAGCAGGAGAAAGCAGCGGTAGGTTTGAATTACTATTACACAAGGGGACGACACAGTGTGTGAAGCATCAGCACATAGGCCGGCTTTATCCCAGTTTCCACGACAACCAGTAACCACGACATTTCCAACGCCTAAACACAGCCATTCACCGCAAAACACGTTTTCCAGAGACGGCAGAAAGACGTGTAGCGTCTGTGATGTCGTCATCCATTTCTCACCCCGACGGGTTGGGGTTCCTTCTGTGTTTGCATGTTCCCTGCAGGTTCTCCGAGGACATGCAGGTGTGATGGAGTGAGTGTGAGATGTTTGTCTCTATGTGTGCCGGTGTATCTGAGGCAGCAGCACATGAAATCCAAATGAAGAACAAGCCTGAGGCCATGTCTCACACCCGAGAAGGTCTTCTATTATGGTCTGTTTCTGGTAGGAAGTCATACAGCGTTCCTCCGGCTCCTTTTAGATCAATAACAATAACAAACATGACACACATGCTGCGTATTACTGTGTACTTTATATTCAATGGCTATTCTCAGGGCTTTGTTTGCTTAGAAACTACATGTAATATAATGTTATGATAGACTATCACAGGGCTGACATGTAGAGACAGACAGGTAACCAGACTGGTTACCTGTCTGTCTCTACATGTCTCCCTGTGATAGACTGGTTACCTGTCTGTCTCTACATGTCTCCCTGTGATAGACTGGTTACCTGTCTGTCTCTACATGTCAGCCCTGTGATAGACTGGTTACCTGTCTGTCTCTACATGTCTCCCTGTGATAGACTGGTTACCTGTCTGTCTCTACATGTCTCCCTGTGATAGACTGGTTACCTGTCTGTCTCTACATGTTGATAGACTGGTTACCTGTCTGTCTCTACATGTCTCCCTGTGATAGACTGGTTACCTGTCTGTCTCTACATGTCAGCCCTGTGATAGACTGGTTACCTGTCTGTCTCTACATGTCAGCCCTGTGATAGACTGGTTACCTGTCTGTCTCTACATGTCAGCCCTGTGATAGACTGGTTACCTGTCTGTCTCTACATGTCAGCCCTGTGATAGACTGGTTACCTGTCTGTCTCTACATGTTGATAGACTGGTTACCTGTCTGTCTCTACATGTCTCCCTGTGATAGACTGGTTACCTGTCTGTCTCTACATGTCAGCCCTGTGATAGACTGGTTACCTGTCTGTCTCTACATGTCAGCCCTGTGATAGACTGGTTACCTGTCTGTCTCTACCTGTCTCCCTGTGATAGACTGGTTACCTGTCTGTCTCTACATGTTGATAGACTGGTTACCTGTCTGTCTCTACATGTCAGCCCTGTGATAGACTGGTTACCTGTCTGTCTCTACATGTTGATAGACTGGTTACCTGTCTGTCTCTACATGTCTCCCTGTGATAGACTGGTTACCTGTCTGTCTCTACATGTCAGCCCTGTGATAGACTGGTTACCTGTCTGTCTCTACATGTCAGCCCTGTGATAGACTGGTTACCTGTCTGTCTCTACATGTCTCCCTGTGATAGACTGGTTACCTGTCTGTCATACTGGTTACCTGTCTGTCTCTACATGTCTCCCTGTGATAGACTGGTTACCTGTCTGTCTCTACATGTCTCCCTGTGATAGACTGGTTACCTGTCTGTCTCTACATGTCAGCCCTGTGATAGACTGGTTACCTGTCTGTCTCTACATGTCTCCCTGTGATAGACTGGTTACCTGTCTGTCTCTACATGTCTCCCTGTGATAGACTGGTTACCTGTCTGTCTCTACATGTTGATAGACTGGTTACCTGTCTGTCTCTACATGTCTCCCTGTGATAGACTGGTTACCTGTCTGTCTCTACATGTCAGCCCTGTGATAGACTGGTTACCTGTCTGTCTCTACATGTCAGCCCTGTGATAGACTGGTTACCTGTCTGTCTCTACATGTCAGCCCTGTGATAGACTGGTTACCTGTCTGTCTCTACATGTCAGCCCTGTGATAGACTGGTTACCTGTCTGTCTCTACATGTTGATAGACTGGTTACCTGTCTGTCTCTACATGTCTCCCTGTGATAGACTGGTTACCTGTCTGTCTCTACATGTCAGCCCTGTGATAGACTGGTTACCTGTCTGTCTCTACATGTCAGCCCTGTGATAGACTGGTTACCTGTCTGTCTCTACATGTTGATAGACTGGTTACCTGTCTGTCTCTACATGTCAGCCCTGTGATAGACTGGTTACCTGTCTGTCTCTACATGTTGATAGACTGGTTACCTGTCTGTCTCTACATGTCTCCCTGTGATAGACTGGTTACCTGTCTGTCTCTACATGTCAGCCCTGTGATAGACTGGTTACCTGTCTGTCTCTACATGTCAGCCCTGTGATAGACTGGTTACCTGTCTGTCTCTACATGTCTCCCTGTGATAGACTGGTTACCTGTCTGTCATACTGGTTACCTGTCTGTCTCTACATGTCTCCCTGTGATAGACCGGTTACCTGTCTGTCTCTACATGTTGATAGACTGGTTACCTGTCTGTCTCTACATGTCTCCCTGTGATAGACTGGTTACCTGTCTGTCTCTACATGTCAGCCCTGTGATAGACTGGTTACCTGTCTGTCTCTACATGTCAGCCCTGTGATAGACTGGTTACCTGTCTGTCTCTACATGTCTCCCTGTGATAGACTGGTTACCTGTCTGTCTCTACATGTCTCCCTGTGATAGACTGGTTACCTGTCTGTCTCTACATGTCTCCCTGTGATAGACTGGTTACCTGTCTGTCTCTACATGTCTCCCTGTGATAGACTGGTTACCTGTCTGTCTCTACATGTCAGCCCTGTGATAGACTGGTTACCTGTCTGTCTCTACATGTCTCCCTGTGATAGACTGGTTACCTGTCTGTCTCTACATGTCTCCCTGTGATAGACTGGTTACCTGTCTGTCTCTACATGTCTCCCTGTGATAGACTGGTTACCTGTCTGTCTCTACATGTCTCCCTGTGATAGACTGGTTACCTGTCTGTCTCTACATGTCGGCCCTGTGATAGACTGGTTACCTGTCTGTCTCTACATGTCTCCCTGTGATAGACTGGTTACCTGTCTGTCTCTACATGTCTCCCTGTGATAGACTGGTTACCTGTCTGTCTCTACATGTCTCCCTGTGATAGACTGGTTACCTGTCTGTCTCTACATGTCAGCCCTGTGATAGACTGGTTACCTGTCTGTCTCTACATGTCAGCCCTGTGATAGACTGGTTACCTGTCTGTCTCTACATGTCAGCCCTGTGATAGACTGGTTACCTGTCTGTCTCTACATGTCAGCCCTGTGATAGACTGGTTACCTGTCTGTCTCTACATGTCAGCCCTGTGATAGACTGGTTACCTGTCTGTCTCTACATGTCTCCCTGTGATAGACTGGTTACCTGTCTGTCATACTGGGTACCTGTCTGTCTCTACATGTCGGTCCTGTGATAGACTGGTTACCTGTCTGTCTCTACATGTTGATAGACTGGTTACCTGTCTGTCTCTACATGTTGATAGACTGGTTACCTGTCTGTCTCTACATGTCTCCCTGTGATAGACTGGTTACCTGTCTGTCATACTGGGTACCTGTCTGTCTCTACATGTTGATAGACTGGTTACCCGTCTGTCTCTACATGTCTCCCTGTGATAGACTGGTTACCTGTCTGTCTCTACATGTCTCCCTGTGATAGACTGGTTACCTGTCTGTCATACTGGGTACCTGTCTGTCTCTACATGTCGGGGTTCTTCATACAAACATGTCTCTACAACCTTCCAGTGAGCGGTTCCTCTCACGTCTACAGAGCAGTAGCTGCTATCATTATGCTCCCACGGTGCTTTCCCCCTAATTGTATGCTGTCACCCCGCTGAGAACAAATACATGAGCAAAACACACAAAGGCTCGTACTCTGTGTGTTGTCTGCCACCATCCTTTAGTTTCTGTGAGGAAACCATGGCAGGTCCTGTTTCTGGTTTCTTTTTGTTGCTCCGCCTCCATCTTCCTGTTCCTCAGATAATGAGAGAACCTGCGACTGCAGACTGTCACTGTGGACAAACACCATGCTCACACACAGCCTGCAGGCCGGTAGTGTGTGTGTGTGTGTGTGTGTGTGTGTGTGTGTGTGTGTGTGTGTGTGTGTGTGTGAGCGGCCCAGTGTGTGAGAAACCCTGTCTGTCTGTGTGATAATGATTCTCTAATGAGCGCCGCTGTTAGCACATTAAAGAGACAGGCTTCAGAGCCCTCCCTGTGTGTGTGTGTGTGTGTGTGTGTGTGTGTGTGTGTGTGCCCATATATGGTCTGCCTTACATGCCTCAAACAGCGGAGCCGTTTCCAACACATCTAGCTCTACAGTCTTGTCTTTGCTTCCTTGGCGTCCCGGCTGGAGAATAAGCGTAGAGAGTTAGTCACGCTTGTTTCGGCTGATCTATTCCAACATGCTTCACACTGATTGGGTCATTCACAGCTGTGTGGCCAATCACGTTCGACCATATTCATGGCGAGCGTGGACATTATTCCCCAACACTGTTGATCCAAACGACTTCACGCTTCACGGCGTGTTTTGCAGAAACCCGAGGAACTGTCGGGTCGAATGCATCTGGACGTATTCATCAGTGCATCACGTACACACTGTGTTCACCGGACCCCCACGCTACGACCAAACTCTTCTTCACTGGATTGGAGTCAACCAGTTCTGCCACGATGCTTCCTAAAATAACCTTCTCATTAACATTTATGTGTAAATGTCTTTTAGTAGGACTCCTGAAAAGTGAATCGTTTTTTTCCAGTCTTTGTGCCCTCAATACATTCATGTTTTTCTCATTTCTTCAACGTTCTCCTTAAATGTACAGAAATCCAGCAAGAACACGGATGGATGGCAACATGCTGCAGGATCTTTGACCATCTCTTCACCTTATTCATCTGTCAACTCACCGTTTTCATGTTGTTTTCATGTTTTTATATGAATGCAGCCCAGCTTAATGCAGCTCTAACATGTCCTCTACTACTTTGTTTCATATCTCTTTGTCCTCCCCCGCCTTCACAGCACTCTGTCTGTTTACCATTATTGACAGCATAATCATAATGATTGAACTGATTGTCTCTTTTGTCTTCAAACTTCTGTTCAAGATGCAGCAGTGACATCACATGAAGGAGATTTCTCATTTCCCTTTGTGTCCCCCCTCCCTCCCCCCTCACCGTCAGCAGCAGTACTTCAATCTGCTCATCATAACGGACGGTGTCATCAGCGACATGGACGAGACGCGTCACGCCATCGTGCAGGCGTCCAAGCTCCCCATGTCCATCATCATCATCGGCGTGGGCAACGCAGACTTCGCCGCCATGGAGTTCCTGGACGGAGACGTCAGCGTTCTGAGGTCCAACACGGGGGAGGAGGCGGTCCGCGACATCGTGCAGTTCGTCCCCTTCAGGGACTTCAGAAACGTGAGTATCGTAAAGACGTCTCTCAGTCACCATTTCCCCCCCGAGATGCAGTTTTTACTCGCTGATGTGATTTGCGGCGTCACTTTGACTCCATCTTAGTTCTGCTTGCGAGGCTTTACCTAATGACACAATGTCACGCTGTCTGAGTGTGAATGTGTTCCCACATGGCAGCCTGTTGCTGCTCACACACACACACACACACACACACACACACACACACACACACACACACACACACACACACACACACACACACACACACACACAGGGAGGAGAGCTGCCTGGTGTGTGTTGATGAGCATTCACACAAACAGCACGTGTAAAAAGAAGAATAAACAGGTTTAATCTGCAGTTCCATGTGAGCTGTAGATTAGCAACATGGGTTATTATTGTGTGCTCACTCGTAGGCTGGAAGACTCACTTTGTTATTGTTAGTTTGTGTGTGTGTGTGTGTGTGTGTGTGTGTGGGCTGGAGGTGGGCGAGCTGACTTCCTCTGTAGTGGGAGGAACAGTGTTTGCTGGCTTCGTACCAGTTTGTCGGTGGGAGGGTGAGAGACGGCAGCAGCCATAACGGCGAGGAAGGGGAGAAACGTGATAATTAGGGAGACTTGAAATGATGATCTGCGTTGGCAGACTAGCTTTTACTATAAAATATGTTCATAAAGTCGGTGTTGATTAGATACTGTAATATAATGTATGAGCCTGAAAACAACGTGGTGGGATCAGTAACTCTGAGAAGATTTTATATAGATTTAAAGGAACATAGCAGTGTTCCTCCTATCAGCCGTTTATATAAACCTCTACCATGTTTACTACAATCACTTTATCTAAGTGTTTACATTTTCTTCATATTCAATAAACGTTTCAGAATGTACCTGAACATCTCACGGCTCGTTAAAACTCACCTCAATAAAATCCTCCTTCAAATTAGAAATTATTTTCTGATGAGGAACTATTTTTCCAGGCGTAATAACATTCGGCCCAACAGTGTCTCTGTTGTGACTAAACCATAATCAGTGATTAAACTTACTGTAAACTAGTCATCTGTATTTACAGTAACAAATAATTACAGTACACTATATTACAGAACTGTGTTGTATGTGGAAAATACAGTAAAGTTCTGTCCGTACTGTAATTTTACATGACAGTTTATCAACCTGATTGTTTGTTTTTCCTCAGTCTTTGTGTTGCTCCGTGTGTTTTTTCTGAGGAATGAACTCTTCTTCTCCCCTCAGGCGCCCAAGGAGACCCTCGCCAAGTCTGTCCTCGCCGAGCTGCCCCAGCAGGTCACGCAGTACTTCAAACAGCGGAACGTCCCGCCGGCCAACACGGCGCCCAAGTGAGAGGCCGGCCCACCAGAGCCCGACGCTGTACCATAGCTGACTGAACCTCCCTTCTCCTTAAACAGCACACCATGCCGATCAAAGTGTGCACAAAAAAAATTTGTTGTGGACAAAAAAATCAAACAAAAAAATAAAAAAGTTGAAGACATCCCTGCTGTTATATTTGCAAAGTTGTTTCTGGATGAAGATTTTTGGTGTGAATCCATCAGCACACCGTGATGAACATGAAGGACGTCGCAGCTGATTTATCAAACACTGGCCTTTTAAGAGAAATTAAGAGTATTTATGCTTTTTGCATGTTGTGTTGTGATGGATACCATGTGATACAACGTTTTGGTGTAGAGTCCCTCCTCAGCTGAAGTATATCGGTGATCAAACCCTCTCCCGTTGTCGTATGGATCCTCGTCAGGTCGCGGGGTCAGACGAAGGCCGTTTCCTCGTCGTCAGGAGAGCTTTTTATTTTCATGTTTCCGCCAGTCGTCTGTGGGTTTGATGCCCACCGTGCTGATCGGCTGGAGAATCATGGAGGAGGCTGCAGCTGTAGCACCAACGCAGGAGGAACCTGTGGGAACTCACGCACATTTGGGGGCCATTTTTGCGGGCTTCCGCAAAATCCTTATATTTCTTATGACTTCGGTTTATTCCGCATGTTGCCAATATCTACTCACTGTTTACAAACCGATGCTGACGATCACAAACGCATGTTTGTTTGTTTGTTTTCAAACTGTGGTATCAGATTTTGTAAATATTTTAATGAGATTCTGTCGATTGGGAACAACGTTTTAAGTTTTAATGATTGGAAGCAGAAGAGAAGTTTATGATATGCATATATATATATATATATATATATATATATATATATATATATATATATATCGAATGTATATTTATATGATGCTGTTCATGTTCTGATCAGCTTATATTTCTGACATGTTTTTAAATGTACTTTTTATGCAGTGCTGACTTGTGTACTTAAACTACTACAATGTGTATTGCTGTGTATCTTTGTACTACTGTGCTGCTATTAGTTTTATAAAGGTGTTGTCTATGTCGAAACTCAGGTTAATAAACTGAAGGAAATGTCACATCCTGTTTGTTTCTGGCCTAAGTGTTTCACGCTGTAAATCAGGCAACAGTAGTTTTATTTATGGAGAAGTCGATTTCTGTCATTGCCTCACATTACAAACTGATTAAATACTGTGACTTTGCTCTGGATGAGCACAATTCACACAAAGTCATGGAAAAGTCAGTATAGTAGGTTTAAAAAGTCATGAAAAAGTCATAATATAGTAGGTTTAAAAAAGTCATAGTATTGTATGTCGAAAAAATTCATGAAATCAAGTCATTACTTTTTTCATGACTTTTTTCCGTGACTTTTTCATTACTTTTTTTCGTGACTTTTTTCATGACTCATTTTCATGACTTTTTAATCATGACTTTTTTCATGAATCTTTTCCGTGACTCTTTTTCATTATTTTTTTGTGTGCCTTTTTTCGTTACTATTTTCTCGACTTTTTTCATGACTCATTTACATTTACATTTAGGTAATTTAGCAGACGCTTTTGTCCAAAGCGACTTACAATAAGTACATTTGTCAAAAGAAGGAAACAAAGAAACCACAACATATCATTGCCGATAAAGTAAGTGTTAGGTCCTCATCTGAGTAAAGTAGTAGTATTTTTAAAGTAGTAGTATTTTCATTACTTTTTTTTGTGACTTTTTTCATTACTTTTTATCATGACTATTTTCGTGACTTTTTTTGTGTGACTTTTTTCGTTACTATTTTCGTGACTATTTTCATGACTTTTATTATGACTTTTTTCAACATGTTTTTACTGTGACTTTTTTCATGACTTTTTCTTGATTATTTTCGACATAATATACTTTAACTTTTTGTTGATGTTGAAAATAGGACAAAATAAAGTAATGGTATATATAGACACACTGGTAATGTATAACTTGCATTGATTCAATTTCACCAGTAGAATAATTAAAATAAATATTTTCCCCACTAATCACTCCTAATAAATGCTGTGACTATCAATAATGTACACACTGTAATAACCGCATGGTTGGCTTGCTGGGGACAGATTTTCATTCATTCAAAACATTCTTCTCATTCTTCTTGTGGTACGCCTCAAACCTTAAGCTCATGTTTTCTTTGTGTGTGTGTTGGTATATTGTTGTCATGGCAACTCCTTTCACAGCTGCACCAGTGTTACTGCACTTCATCGGTCGGCTAAATTGAGAAAAACCCACGACTGTCTTAATGATGTCAGTGAAGGACAGACTGGCTGATCTTGAAAAAAGTCTTGATCTTGATTATTTTAATTGTCATTCCTACTTCTTTGTTTTTAATTCTGTTTAATTTGTAATTACTTCACATTGTGCTTCCACTTGAAATGAAATGTGCGGCATAAATCAAGTTTGCTTGCTTGCTTACATTTTTTTTGCATGTCACAGCTTCCATTCACATGTAGAAAACAGTATATTTTGGGCTTAACTGCTGTACTAATACTGCATCAGATGGGACCCAAAACTACAAATTTGAAAAATTAATAAATCTGGAGTGAAGTTTAAGGGAAGTTTCTCATCTCTGCTTGAGGATAGCGACGCTAGCCTCTACTAGCATACAGCACGTGAATCTCCAACTGAAGTGTCAGCTGTCGAGTTGCATTGTGGGTAATGTAGGTGTATAGTTTGGAAAAAGGGAAGGATGCAAGGAAGAGAAAAAAGTTTGTCTCTGGTTCTGCTTCATCTTGTTTAAATGTTCTAAAAACGTCCCCACTTGCACTCTGTATTTTTTAATCTTCATTATAATATTTTAATAACGATCGATAAACATTTAGAATGTTTTTTCTCTCTTGGGGAAAAACTGCATACATTTACCTCTTACTGCTTTCACATTTTCAAATGAGACTTGAAAGGTTAGAGTCACTCTTTGGAGCCTCGTGAGTAATAAAGACGGGGAAAAAAGCATCTGAATTAATGCAGCACACCATTTCCAATCTATAATTGGTCGCTGCTAGCTGACCTTGAAGTCTCACCAGCTCTTTGTCTCACACAAAATACACAACGTAAAACACACAGTACAAGGAACAGCTCTTTATTTCTCTCTCTGCTCAGACTGCGACCAACAAAAACAAACGCCGAGGCAGCAGCCAACAGTCCAGCATCTCTCCAGCACAACGCCACTTTAAAACAAACATTACATCGCACAAATAAAAACAGGATTTCACCCCCAAAAAACGGAGAGCGAAGCTCGTCCTGCCCCGGCTCTCTCTCTCCTCTGCTGTCCATAGCTACAAAGGTGCGAGTCATGTGACACGGTCTAAAAGCGGCCTCGTCCTGCTCCACAGCTGTCAATCACTGTTCCCCTCAGCCAACAGCACAGCTTGCAGTCGCTGTGGCCTCGGGTTGGGGAGGAGGGTCGGGTGTAGGGGGGGAGGGGCAGGATGTCGTCGTGGGGTAGGCAGTGCGGGATTGGTTGCTCGGCTTAAACTGCGTGAGATGTGATTGAGGGAAGGAAGGGTACGAGGTGTCACGTTTGAGTGCAACAATAGCCAAAGAAAAAAAGAAAAGAAAAACACAAGTAGATACACAAATTTAGATTAAATCGGTCTACAAGGATTATATATTATATTACTCACACTCCATCTTTGTCTGATAACAAAGAGCAACAACGGGAATACTTACAGTGTGTGTGTGTGTGTGTGTGTTGCCAGTGCATGACTCTAACATGATATGATCTTGTGTGGAGATGCGCTACAGGCTAGATCAGTGTGTATGTATGACCTTTAAATCTGACTGTGTGCATATCCTTCCTGACTGCAAGACATTCTGGAGGCTGCCCTGATTGTGTATATATGCGTGTATACGTGTGTGTGTGTGTCTCTCTATCTGTAGGCCCTGTTGTGCCGGGGGTACGGCAACATGATTGCGTCCACGCTACCTTCGCTGTCCGAGCTGCTGTCAGAGTCGCTGCTGCCGGAATAAACCCAGAGTCCGGGTAAAACGCCGACGCACACGGCTGCTGACGGCAGGTGCAACACGCTCTGAGCGGAGCTCGGCGAGGCCGAGGGCGTCTTCTTCGCCGTCAAGCCGGGGACCGTTTGCTCGTCTTCAGCTGCCCCGGCTCCTTCTCCCGCCGCATCCTCCTGTTCTGAACAGCACAACACACTGTCAGCCTGTACATGCAGACGCCCGTGTCAGGCTGGTTTTAAATCAAAAGGTCAGAGGTTAGAATTCAGAGGGGAGAAAACACTGAAATATGTAACCAAAAAATACAGGATATGTTTTTACCAGCTGTGTTTAAAGGCATAAGTTTAATTTGCACAATGTTTACTGAAGGGGAAATCAGCTGTTTGTCTTCAAAAGCCGAATTCGAGGTAAACATAAACTCAGACCTGTGATTAATACTCATATTAATAATGGATCAAGTAATTCTCTGCAGCACAGCGCTGACAGTCAAGGCTACTAGCTGGTGGACCAGTTAGATATCAAAGGTCACCAAGCTATTGTTATTGCTAATATTCTTGCAACTTCATTAAAAATACAATTTATTAATATTTTGTATTATGGGGCTTTAAATACTTTCACTTCTGCTGCACTCAAAGTGAAAATGGATTAATAAAGGAGTTTAACTTTGTTATCGGCAGAGAAATATGAAATCTGCACAGAATAAAAACAATTCAAATGAGCTACAGATAACCAGAGTGAGCGTTTGACAATAAGATAATCAACTTCCCCGTCGTATGAATCAGGGACCGTGACGTTTTGGTCACGTCTCCATGATGAGGCGGACTCCTCTCACTCACAGCGAGCTGTACGTGAGTTAGTCTGCCCCCATAGTGTACTTCACAGCATTTAGCAATAATTATAGTGCACAACCTCAGGCTGCAGCCCACCTGCGTGTCCGTTTCCATTTCCTGCCGTTGCCGATGTTGTGATTTCAACCTTCTGTTTCTTGCTGCCGTCTGACGACTGTGAAGAGCTGGGTGAGAGAACAAAGACATTTAGTGGATGTAAAGATGCTCCGAACGAGATAGACACGTATCGGGTTGGATGGGAATGAGGTCATTTTTCAGTCAGACAAACCTCCATTATGAAGCGACTTCAGGGAATTAAGTGAACTGGAGTTTACAATTTTCATCAATTTAATCCCTGAAACGAGGGTTCCTGTGGGAGAAAAGCCCCGACGCTAACATCCCAAACCCACGTGGGAACAGTGAACATATCGTTGGTGAAGATGAGAACAGAACCAAAGGACACTGAATATTGGATTTGACCTCTGAACCCCAAACTTGTTGAATATTCACTGAATCCATTTCACATAATTATTTTTTCTCAGCCACGTCATTCATGATTCCCCAGCTGTGCTGACGAGTGCAAAATGTATTTTTTAATTGTATTATTTATTGATTTATTTAAAGTATAGTTTTAGTAGGACATGTAGCATAAAGTCAATGAATCATCACTATATAAGCTTTAATTTGTATTTAATTGTATTATTTATTTATTAACTGGATGTAGAGTATTTGTTTTTAAATGGGAATATTAGTACATTTTTCAATGAATTATCACTAACTCAAGTCTAGATTTGATTATTTTTCCAGAAGGAAGCACATGATTTGTTCAACGGCCGTGGGAAATTTGAAAATCTAATCATAATTTCTGTTTTTACAGTTTCTAGGGATGACAAACGGTGTAAGGCTTTGTTTGGCTGTAACGCCTTTCAAGCTGGCAGGTTGTGGGCTTCAGAGAAGTAAACTGGACCAGTGACATCTCAGGGTAACAAGCGATGAACCTGCAGGTTTAACAGCGTCCGTCTTCCTACCTGCGTCTCTTGACAGCTCCGGCCAACAAATGAGCCTGAGACAGATGGCTGGTCCTCTGCTCCGCCCCCGAATGTTTAGGGACCTTCTTCTCCGGCTCTCTGCGGCTGTCGGTGGACGCCTGCTTCACTAGAGCGCTGTGGCAGGACGGAGTTAAGGTGAACGAACAACGATGGAGGGAACAGAGTGTCGTTTTAACACGTCAGCGCTGGGGGAGACAAGCCGTTACATCTCTGTCACTGTGCTAGAAAGAGTGACACAGTTCTGAGAGGCCAAAAAAGGCACCGAAGCAGAGAGATGACACAGATAAGAAGCCTGTAAGACACACTCAGAGCTCAGGAGACGTGAAACGGGGTCGGGATGCAGGAAAGGGAGGAACATGGACTGAGAAACACACAAAGACACAAAGACGAAGCCCACGACATGCACAACAAAAAAGAAACACACACACATATATATATATATATATATATATATATAGAGAGAGAGAGAGAGAGAGAGAGAGAGAGAGAGAGCTAAGGTCTACACTCGTGTGTGTGTGTGTGTTTGTGTCTCACAGCAACTCCTCTAAATGGTCACCTTAGTTACCAGCTTATGATACAGTTTCCACGACAACCTCTTCCTCATCATCTGCAGACAAACCTGTCTGTCAGAAACCTGTCTGTCTGCAGAGACAAACACCGAGAGACAGAATATCATGCGGTGAATGTTGAAGGCAGAGTGGTTCTCTATATGAATAAAGTGTTTGTCCTAAAATGCTAGATATTTCTGAAGGTTATGTAAAAGCAGAGAAATGACGTGGATGGGATTTGGCAAACAGAATAGTTTGGTTCTAGACCTCCGACCCGCTGCCCACATGTTTGATTTGAAAGATTTGTTCAGCGATATCAGAGATGCTTTCTCCAGTTGGAGGATCTGTCAGCCAATCAGAGTTCAGGGATTAAGGAACGCCACCATCCCACACACACACACGCTTATTGACGATATGTCGGTTGTCAATATCCGTAACAGAAATGCCAAACTTCACTATCCATAACTTGCCATATGTCATGAAAATACAAGAGAAAACCAGAGCTGGAGATTGTTTGAACAGTGGAAAGACTTTTAAAGAAAATAAATGGTAAAAACTACCGTTTTCCTTCAGGGGAGTCTGGTATTTGGCAAGAGCGTCATAGCTGCAGTTTCTGGTAAAACAAAAGGGAATTTACTCTTTCATAAAAAGCTCTGTTTTCCATAATTCTTTCATTAGAATCTATAATAACAACCCATCCTGTCACTATTACACTGTGATCTTTATGTGTTTAACCCGACTCAATTCCAAAAATCCTTACAAGAATCCCTGACAGTTGTCAGACACGTGTGTGTGTGTGTGATGTGTGTGTGATGTGTAGTAATGTATGCACATCACAGTCCTGGCAGGAGTCGTTCCTGCCGCTGCCAAAACACATCAGGCTGCTTATCGTCTTTGAGAGACTTCCACATACGCAGCATTGTTGTGATTCGACTGTTCAACACATGAAGTGCACAAAAATGAAACCTGGGAAATAAACGGGTCAACTTAGGGAGACATGAAAACACGGAGACAACACACAGCTCAACGACTGCTCCGCTGCATGCTTTAGTTTAGTCTTGCTTATTTAAAACTTGCAGTCTGTTATTGTTCACTAGAATGTGTGTGTGTGTGTGTGTGTGTGTGGGGGGTGATAGATGAGCATGTTTAGGTAAATAATCAAGTAATTACAATGTTTTTCGATACAATAAAAGGATATTCTGTATTCCAACAGTTCCTTTTTCTCCTCGTCCCTGCGTTGCTTCTCCACGAGACACTGTTGCCGGGAGACCTCATCCAGGAAGCTGCTCTCCTCCTCGTCCAATCCCCTCACCATGTTCCCTGTCACCATGGAAACAAACATGCTCTCAACACATGGCAGCACGATGCTTGCATTTTTTCAAACAAAAAAACAAACCACAAGAGTCCAACACACGAATGACAACACGGATGACCTTCATGTATAAAAGCAATCTAACGGGCACACGGTGTGTGTGTGTGTGTGTGTGTGTGTGTGTGTGTGTGTGTGTGTGTGTGTCTCTTGACTCAGACATATATAACAACGTTCATAAAGGAATGACAGGATAAGGCTGTAAATCTGTCATCTGATTCATTACTTAAAGCTTCTACCAGGAGTTTATATTTTGTGTTGATTAGTTGGTCGGCACGAGAACCCCCCTTTAGAAGACCGCCAGGCACAGTTCCCCCCGGTGTGATCCATCACGATGGCACCGAAGACAAGCATTAAGAATAACTAGAAAATAGACCATCATCTCCCAGATGGTGTCATTTATTTATATTTGGTCACACAGAGATGGTTTTGTATAGTTATAGTACGAGCAAGACTATATGCGATACTCCATTATAAGTAAAAAAATACATAAATAATTAATTTTAAATCCTATTTAAGTAGAAGTACAAGTGATTACATCATCATGGTCATTTAAGCCCGATTCACAAAGCTTAAAGACATAACAACACTTTTTTTTGTTTTTTATAGAGTGCCTCTTTAATCATGAGAAAATAGTATAAAAGGAATGCATTTTGTGAGTCACATTTTATAATCCACCCATGTCTACAGAGCAAGTAGCTACAAACTGAAATTGAGCGTTGGAGTGGACTATTTAGCATTTAATAATACGACTGAAAACAATTCCTCGTCACAGCAACTGCCATGTTATTGTTTTAGCATTCGTTCAAACCTGGATGACAAATTACAGCGAAATGTGGATATTATAAAGAAAAAACAAAAGACTCACTGAATTTGAATTGCTCCTCAAACTCATCTTGTTTCTTGTCTTTCTGCTCCTGCAGCCGCTCAAAGAGGGATCGCGCGTCATACGCCTCCTCCGGGGCCTCTGAGGAGAACACGGATACGTAGGATGTACGCACAGTTAGAAGTTTTGGTGTGTTTTTTGGGAGGATCTGTGTGTAAATCGTCCGTGAGCGTTTTCTTACCCTCTGGGTCCTCGGGTTTCCTGACTTTCTCCCATTCCTCCTGTCTCTTCTTCCTTTTCTCATCAAGCTCACTTTCCGACACGAACTTCCTGCTGAGGTCGACGCCTGCTGTCCCTCCCTCTTCCATCGTAAGTGACCTTACAGTGAAAACACACACACACACCTGACTCGATGTATCGCTCCGAATAAATATAAATTAACAACATAAATAATGTGTTTGTGAGGAGTCTTGAGTTTAATCTTATAGAATGTCAGGGGATGAAGTCACGGCAGGGTGTCAGTGATCATCTGTGGTGACCTACCATGATAATGTCTGAATTCAATACATTTATTTTGTATGTCGTACAGAAAATTAATAAATCATCCTAACTCATTAATATTAATTTAAGAGTCCACAGAGCAAAACCCTTTAAAACAGGCATGGTACGTGGGTGCATGGTGTTATCTTCCTGTTTTATATACTGATGACCAAAAAAACACAAATAAAACAGCATTAGTGATATATATATATCTTTTTAAAGTATGTTTGTGCTCAACCTGTAATGGTGAGGTTCTGGCTCCCCCTTGTGGCCATATTTAATCATCACAACCAATTGGAATTGCAGCCATTTAAAAAAAGAAAACACTTTTCTTTGGTGAACGACAGATAACAGCCGGTTTGTAGCGCGGAGACGGTCGTGTTAAACGCGAAGTTTCACGGATTTACGCTTTTTTTGGTATCGCCGGCCCGGTTGACGACTACACCGTTAGCCGCTAAAGGTTAGCCTGTTAAGCTAGAGGACAAAGTCGGCTAAAGATACAAATATGTATAACCAATAAAACATACATTTGCATGATTAATACAACAATGTGGCTCGTTGGCTGTCTGATGTTGTAGTTTATCAGCTCGTGCGGTAAAGCTGTGCAGACGCAGGTACATTGTGTGCCGCTAGCCCCCCGGCCAGCGTTAGCTTGATTTTAACATTTTAAGAGAGCCGTTTCCGCCGCTAGCGAGATCCGAATATCGCGTCACGTGTTCGTAAACAGACCCTTCCTGCTGCGTAGTCGAGCATATTTGAGTTTCAGGTTTATTACCGTTTGATATCGTGCAGAAGAATGTCCGTGTCACGTAAAACTTACCAAAGCTCGGCTAGTTGGTAAGCTCCAAATCGATGACGTTTTGCGTCACAGTAAAAATACTCCGTCACGATTGTCGACGTGCGACTTTAGTTCCGACCTGCTCGGGCCACATAAGAGTAAACATAAAATACCTCCTCGTTTCCTTTCCTGGGTGAAGATATGAAGGATAATTCATAAGAACGTAACATTGGTCTGCCACGGGGAAACTACAATCTCCCGAAGATGGACTACAAACAAACAGGTATCAAAAGTACAGTCTATAAGTACTGATTCAATTTCTTTACTCTAGTAAAAGTGGAAAAGTACCTATATAATAAACAATTTATAATTCCCCTAAATACGTTCAAACTAAAGTTTTGAGCCCGTTTTGAAAAGGGAGTTGAAAGTAAAATATCTGATAAATAAATACTCATGTGCCTGAAATACTTCTCAAATACAGTAACAATGTATTTGTACTTTGTTGCTTCCCACCTCAACACCACATTACGCTGTATGCTTCTCATAGTTCATAGATTTATTTATTAACGCATTTGACCTCGGCCTTAATACAGTTTAATAACAGACAAGCAAGGCAACAGCGCCATCAAGTGGTGACTCTTTAGCTTTACAGTTTAGATGTCATTTTTTTAAAGGATGTGTGATTATTATGTGGTTAATTACATCCTTACAGACACTCCCTACCCCCACTAATACTATCTCTAAAGCTGGACGAATACAACATTTGTTGGATTGTCTTTGGGATGTCTTTTTTATGAATAAATAAACTGGAGGTATACACATTAATCAAACACATGTCATATACATGTATATGTTGTGTAATGACAAAACCCCAAAACGGCTCTTTTAAGAGCCAAACACTCAACTCTTAAAGAACTCATTCCTGTCATGAAACGAAATAATTAGAAACTGTTATTTATTGTATAAAACTGCTTCATTTTTTTGGTCCATATTAACATTCATCCCAGAAGAAGGCCAACATATTATTTCGCATCACATGACAGCTCAACAACGTCGAGACAGATGTACATAATATCGACACTAGACGTATAACCATAAAGTACACCAAGTAATTGTATGAAAACATTACCTTTAAGTTGTGGTTTACATTATAGAAATACTAGAAAGTTAATAATATGTAATCACATTTCTGCTGATCTTTAAACTTTGTCTCACACTGAATATTCCCTCTCTATTAATCTTTTTTTAAATTCATGTACTTTTCTTAATTTAGTATATTGTGCATAGTGTGTTGCGCCACTAAGACCGGCAAGAAGAGGAGAAAGTCCAGGAAGGAGAGCTACGCCATCTACGTGTACAAGGTGATGAAGCAGGTCCACCCCGACACCGGCATCTCCTCCAAGGCCATGGGCATCATGAACTCCTTCGTGAGCGACATCTTTGAACGCATCGCCGGTGAGGCCTCCCGTCTGGCTCACTACAACAAGCGCTCCACCATCACTTCCAGGGAGATCCAGACCGCCGTCCGCCTGCTGCTGCCCGGGGAGCTGGCTAAGCACGCCGTGTCTGAGGGCACCAAGGCCGTCACCAAGTACACCAGCTCCAAGTAAACGTACTGCTGTTGAACCAACAACCCAAAGGCTCTTTTAAGAGCCACACACTTCTTCTAAAGACCTTCCTGTTCTTGATAAATATTACTTATAAAACATAAAGCACAGTAAATCTACCCATTTAGTTTCCATATATGATAAGCAGCTGCTTTTGTCGTAAGTGGCCCATAAAACCTACATTCCACTGTACATTTAGAGGCTGTGAACTGACCAATAATGTAATATACACTAACATATAATGTACTCTAAAGAATGAAACTAAGTAATAAATCACATCAATGTTGAGTATCAACTATTACATAAATATGAGGTGCCAAATATTCTGATTTCTCACTTAATACAGAATTATATAATGTACTAGGTAATACAATTTTGTACGTGCAGCATCCCAGAGCCCATTCATCACTAATACACCAACAATGCAGATTAGCTGTTGAAACATATATTAGAGTTAATTTAGCCAAGCTTGCATCGCCAAAAATGAGTGCTGTTTTTTTGTTTTAAACAGTTTTGTCTTATTTTACCTTTCTTTGTACCTTTCTTTCTTTATAGACGGTGTGGTGGCGCTTAAAAGAGCCGCCACATTTTATACTAGGAAATTAAAGTATGATCACAGGTACGGGTGTATTTAGAAATACTTCTAAAGCAAAATATGTCTTAATGCTATGTAATGACAATAGAATAAGAACAGGATAAAGCTCTTTATGGACGGTGTGGTGGCTCTTAAAAGAGCCTTTTTGTCGGAGCGCTGGTCCACCAGACTGAGAACAGCTTACTTCTTCTTGGGTGCTGCTTTCTTCGCTTTGGGCTTGGCAACCCTCTTAGCGGGGGACTTCTTGGCTGCAGCGGCCTTTTTCACCACCTTCTTGGGGCTCTTGGTAGCTTTCTTGGGGCTCTTAGTGGCCTTCTTGGGGCTCTTAGCGGCGGGTTTCTTGGCAGCTACGGGCTTCTTCGCCTTCTTCGGGGATTTCTTAGCGACTGCCGGCTTCTTCGCTGCCGCCGCCTTGGGCTTCTTGGCCGCTGCGGGTTTCTTGGCTGCAGCCTTCTTGGGTTTAACAACGGCTTTCTTCTCCGGCTTCTCGGCGACCTTCTTGTTCATCTTGAAGGAGCCGGAGGCGCCGGTCCCCTTGGTCTGGACCAGAGTCTCCTTAGCGACCAGAGCCTTGATGGCGGTCTTGACGCGGGAGTTGTTCTTCTCCACATCGTAGCCTCCGGCAGCCAGAGCCTTCTTGACGGCGGCCAGAGACACGCCGCTCCGCTCCTTGGACGCGGCCACAGCTTTGACGATGAGGTCGGCGACGCCGGGACCAGCCGGCCTCGGCTTGGTCACCTTCTTCTTGGCGGCTTTTGCCGGCGCGACGGCTGGTGCTGGAGCTTCTTCTGCCATTTTCTATTAGAGTTGTGTTTCTACGAACGAGAACGAGAGTCTGACCGGACTGTTGGATTCTCCGGGGCTGGGGGCTGGACTTAAACACACCATGAGAACCGTGTAGACTCAACCCGGCCCGCGGCTGCTCTGTGCGGTCTGAAAGTCGGCTCACTTGTGTTTCTCTTCACCGATAAAAGAGTGAAAACTAAACGTGGGAGAAGAGCTGAAGGCTGACAGTGAAGGGAGCCGATAGCAGACTTGTGTCTCTTCATATTAAAGTCATGTAGAGATCTGATGCTCTCTGCTTTTAGTTTGGGGAGCCTCCAAACCTCACCTACTCACCGCCATGAGCAGCACTCTTCACTGACTTTTCCCACTTCTTTCTCTCCTAAAATGATTTAAGATCAACCTGAGCTCCATCAAAACCTGTTTCCCAGCTGGTCCACATGTTTGTTCAGGGACTCGATGTAAAAACATCCACCTAACGTTGATTATTTTGTCATAAAGTGAAGTTATTCTGGGAGCAGCAAACACACTGATGCTGGTCGAGGCTTCTGGTGCAGTTTACTCAGACTTCCTATCAGAGCTGTCCATTGTGACTGTGAACATGTCCTCTCCTGATTAAAACCTTAAATATAAAGTTCATCATTCTACTGTTAATGATTTAAAAAAAACACTGGATTACAAGGATTGGTTGTCATTATGAAACAGGGATGCAGCTGTAGTCCACTTATGATACACAAGAAAAACTAGACACTTTACAGTTTTTTTCGATTGCTAAAAACGTTTTTCCAAACTGTCCGTTTTTTTCAAAACTGCACACACAAAACTCCAAACATCACACAGAAATAGCTAAACCCTGGCATCCCTTTGCCAAACAACTCTTTGCCATCAAATCTCTTACAGTTTTTCTCAATTGCTTACACACAAATACTGGTACTTGAGACACAATGACCACAACATGTAACTCATGCACCAACACCCTGAACTAGCTCTGCTAAACTGCAAGCACAATTCCTGCTTTACACTCAAATTGAAGTTCTAAAACACACTTTTTTCAAAACACTACACACAATTCTCTGCATTTGGCACAATTTTCATGAAGAAAATCTCTTGTTTTCACAAGGAACACACTGCCATTCAAAATTCTAAAGTTAATTTCCCTACTATGCACACTGACTCATCACATGGGCAAACACCTGCAACACAGTTTTACAATTTGCAATCAGAGCATTAGCATAAAAGTGCAACAGGTGAGCTCTTCTGTTTTGGAGCAAGGGATGCCAACATTGGCAACAGAGGCAGAGCCAGAGGAGTGAGAGTACGAGGAGGAGCCTAGCATGGATTTGCCATGCTAGGCGATATTTCCCCCGCTGCTCGGCCATCGCTTGCATTGCCTGTGATGTGGATGAGGTGCTGTGGCCAGGCCGAAACAGAAGAGAGGATGCGGGATAGTTGGGTTTTTTTTGTAACTGTATACAGTAAATTCTTCTGGTTTTGTATGTAGACCACTGTATATGCAACTTTGTGTTGGTTGGGATGAACACTGTGTACATTACAGTATTCTTGTGGGAAAAATAAAATATATAAAAACAATATTCTAAAATATTTTACAACACATTTATGTATGTACTGTCTGTAGTGAGTGTAACACTGAACAAAAAAAGGCCTAAGTCATTATGATAAATGGAGAAGAAGTGTTCATCGTGTTTTACATTGAGCACATCAGTGTTCAACTGGTTCTTATAAATGTCTATTCATATGATGGTTTGTGTGTCATTTGAAAACAAAATACCATTTTGAGAAGAAATAACATTGTTTTGAAAGTAAAGTTTCATTTTGCAGGAGAATTGAGGGGTTTTGCCCATTGTGTGTGTGTTTTTTGATTTGTGTGTAGAGTTCTGAGAGTATGAGGCATGCGTTCAGAAAATGTGTGTAAACAATCGAGAAAAACTGTAACATGTTCACAAAATGGAACTTGTGTTTTCATTTGGTAAACACAGCCATATTTTCACATGACACACACATACCATTCATTGAATAAACACAACTAAGCTTTTGGCTGAACACTACCAAGCATGTACAGAACACTGTAGAGCAAAATTGAAAATACAATTAAAGAAATGGAACACACTGAATCAATGACAATGCCCACTTCTCTCATAGACAAACATAAAACATCACACAAATTTTCAGACAAAACATTTGATTTTTAAACGTTTCCCCCCACCCCCCCATTCAAGCATAAGCATCATGGGGCATCATGCCTCTGGTTTCTGTGTGGCCAAAGGGCCTCATCATCATCGCAGGCGATGTCCTCCTGGTCCAAACAGCGCTGGAAGAACCGCCTAGAGTGCCGCATGAAGCCCTGACAGGCCTCAAAGCCCACATCTCCACAAGCCTCCTCCATGGCTTGAAGCAGTGGGACCTGGCTCTGTGGGTTCCTTTCATACACCTTCCACCTCCAGGCTGAGAAGAACTCCTCAATGGGATTGAGGAACGGGGAATAAGGTGGAAGGTATAGAACAGAAAACCGTGGGTGGTCCTGAAACCACTCATGCGGCTGAGGTTTGGCTCTGGGTTGAGCACATGGTCTAATACAGTAGCACACATCTCATTGGAGATTCGGATTGTCCTTCTTTCTCTTGCTTCTCCTTGTTGTCCTCCTCCTCCTCTTCCTCCTCCTCTTCCCCCTCCTCCTCTTCCTCCTCCTCTTCCCCCTCTTCCTCTCCCCCTCCAAATTGCTCGCCAGACCCGAAAGTTTAGAGATTTGAATATTTGTGTGTTGTGGATTGATGCTTTGAGATTTTATGTGAGAAGTGTGTGCAAAACTGAAAAATTGTGTGTTGTGTTTTGAAATTGACATCAGAGTGTAAAGAGGGAAAGTCAGAGTTCTAATATGATAAGGATATCTAAGGTAGTAAAAAATTGAGTCAAGCGATTTGGGACAGAAGTAAAGGTTGTGAAAATTGTGCCTAATTTTTGCTTTTTGTGTTTTAGCAATCGAAAAAAAGTGTAATAAAACAAAAGCAATTTTTTTAAGGTCAAACAGCAGGTATTTTATATATTATTTATGTATTTTGTGTATTATTATGTATGATTATAAATCACTGAAAACTTTTATGTTCACCATAGCCTTCTGATAAATCTTTTAACGTTTGCACTGTTTTTTGTTACTGCAAATATGTTTTTATTCTCCTTGTCTTTCTGTAATGCATTTTAATTTTGCCTTAATTTTCTTTTTTACCTCAATGTTTTCACTTTATTGTATGACATGTTATGATGTGAAGCACTCCGAGTCTGCCTTGTGTATGAAATATATAATAGTTTTCTTGCCTTGCCTATTATGCAGACTTCCTTCAAAAATCTGAGCATCACAAAAATGTTTGTTTTAACTGAATAAATCAGGCTTTTTGTTGTTATAGAAACACAAAGGATTCGATTCCACATTATGTACTTTTCAATGGACACTTTGAAATGAAAACCTGTTGAGTCTACACTCTTCACTGTGTGGAATATCCCACATATTCATCTTATATTTTCACAGCAACTTCATTAACGCATCATCGAAATGTTCTTTGTGACAAAAATGTGTTGCATTTTTTTCTCCTGAGTATTTTTGCTCAGAATCAGTGGACGGAAGATTCTGACCCAGAATAGTCTAATAATCTTCAATGAACCAGACAAAATAAAACCTGATCCGTCAGCTTCATAATGTTAAAGCTATATATAATTTGTCAGGTATTAAGAACCAAAAGACATTTGTAGCTAGATTAAATCAGTTTTTATTGCTGCTGTGTGGAATTCTGTATATATTCTGGAAATTGTCTATTATGTTCACTATACATTCTACTCTATTTAACTTTCTTTACATAGTCTTAGTGTTAATATCGTTTTTATAATGTTCTTTTCATTTTAATGCATGTTTATTATTGATTATCCTTATCTTTACTGTCTTGCTGTGGTAACATTTTAAATTTCTCCACTGCGGGACAAATAAAATCTTATCTTATAATGGTAAATTAAAATACTGGTTTTAACTATAATTTAGTCTCTGAAAACATGAATTAGTATATGGAAATATGATCAAATAAGAGATGACTAGGTTATGATGATTATAATTCTGCAGCCTGAACATAGTTTCATAATACAACGCGTTTTACCATCTCATGTATATGCATATATAGTACAACATGTTTAAAATAAAGCCACAAATACACCAGAATATCAAGTTATTCTGTACATTGCTTCATAGATCAGGAAAAAATACGGAAATGAGCTCTTTAAGTGGAGTGTTTGGCCCTTAAAAGGGCCTTTGGTCGTGTTTAAGTAGCGGGTCGTGTTTATCCACCGAAGCCGTACAGGGTGCGTCCCTGCCTCTTCAGAGCGTAGACCACATCCATGGCGGTGACGGTCTTCCTCTTGGCGTGCTCGGTGTAGGTGACGGCGTCACGGATGACGTTCTCCAGGAAGACCTTCAACACGCCGCGGGTCTCCTCGTAGATCAGACCGGAGATACGCTTCACTCCGCCACGGCGAGCCAGACGGCGGATAGCGGGCTTGGTGATTCCCTGGATGTTATCACGGAGGACTTTACGGTGACGCTTGGCGCCTCCTTTACCGAGTCCCTTACCGCCTTTGCCTCTTCCACTCATTTTCACTAGTCAAAGTAAATCAACTGAATACCTTTCACAGCCAGGCTCCTCGCTTTATAACTCCTGTCTGAGGACGTGGTGGAAAACAGTGTATTACCGCATACTGTCGCCACCAATGACGTTCTCGGAGAGATGGAGGACCTCCCACCACTCCAAACCCCCAGGATTCTGCCCCCGTCGGTGCCGGTGGACGACGGCACAGCACTTAGACGAACATGATCATTTGTAATTTTGGAACACAATATGCTGCCAAACATGATAGTTGGGGTCATCGGACGTAAATCCACTCTTAAACTACGTAACACCAAACAACACAGATGCAGTAATAAGAAACAGCGTAATGCATGCGTTTAAAAGGATAATAGTGACCACGTGTGTCGCACTTCCTCGTTAGTATAGTGGACAGTATCTCCGCCTGTCACGCGGAAGACCGGGGTTCGATTCCCCGACGGGGAGTATATTTATTGCCCAAGAAGCAACTCTGAACTGATTTATATTAGATGGATAGGTTACTTAATTGTTTGTCGCATTATAATTATATATGTTGTCATCATAGTGTTACAGACTGTGTCCGTGTGTGGTGTAAAGCCCTGATTATGCTTCCGCTAGTGATAACGCAACGGCAACGCAACGGCCACGCAGTTGCTGGGAGACCGTGATGGTTCTGCGTTGGGTTTACGTGTCGAAATGTAATTCAAAGCCACACCGGTAGAGGGCGCTATGGTTTTTGTAAAGACTGACCGACCGACCGAGACTCTTGGCGTATATCATCGTAAGCCTCGTTGTAGCGTATTTGTTTACTTTCCGGCTTTAAACGTCCACAATTTTTCAGAACTTGGTGTTTTATTTCTTTGTGCAAAAGCGAGAAGGTGCAAACAATAAAACGAGGTGCAAACAATAAAAATAGCCTATTAAAAGTTTAAATGGCGGTGTTTATGAGTGGAAACCGGATAGCGGTCTCCAGCGGATGTAGTTAGCGGACCAATCACAGCCAATGACGCTGCGTTGGTGTTGTGTCGCCTCGACGCGCGTCTAGGATTTTTGGGAGGCACACGTAAGGACGTAAGGGGTCCGCAAGCCCCCTTGCGTTGTGTCGACGCGGAAGCATAACTCAGCCTTAAGGAGAACGTCAGCGCTACACAGGTTCTCACTCTGGTTTACTCTTTAATATGGTATAAAAAGCAGCAGCACACAATGCAAGCGTTCGGGTCTCCGGCTTATAAGTTTCATTCTTTGCCATCAACGCAACATTCATACCATAACATGTGATCATATAGTGGGAATATTATGTTTGAAAAAGTTAGTGCGTCAGCAGTACAGGAGCATTAGCCTAGCATGACTGGTAGCAAGCTGGCGAGGAAGCTACAAGGCTTGCTAGCATTAGCTCAACATAAACCTTGTAACATTCAGAATACATGCTCGTGTCGACCATCGCCAAAATGTCTAAAACATTGAAAAAAAAAAAGTATTTCAACATTGCTCTGATACACCAAATACCAACCTCCAGCTTCGAAGATCAATTATTTACCGAGTCATGTACGCTGCTGCGGTCACGTGACGGTAGTTCAGTGATTGATGGAACGCCTCTATGTTTCAAAACAGCTATCGCTGAGTTTTGACAGGTGCCATGGTTTGCAGTACAATTAGTAAATTGGTTCAATTAACAAGCTCAAAATGCTTAAAAACCATGAAGAAACACAAGTTCTTTGAGGGTTTTCGTGTTAGGAGTTTGAGACATAGTTTGACAGATAGTTTGAGAGATAGTTTGAGAGAGAGAATTAGAGATTTTGTGAGAGTGACTTAGTGAGTATATATTGTTCGATCCATCCATCCATCCATTTTCTACCGCTTATCCTGTATTTAGGGTCACGGGGGGGCTGGAGCCGATCCCAGCTGTCTATATTGTTAGATATATATCCTCAATGATGCGCCACCTGAGATGCACTCATCCTGGAGTTCTAACCCCAGAGGTTCACAATGATCTCCCCAGGCCTGCTGCTGCTGCCACTGATGCTAGACCATTGAGTAGAGGTATGCTTTAATATTTGTTTTCCATTTTTAAATTGTAGTGGGATTTCCTGAGACTATGGAAACCTGGTCATTCTCCTACTTATTCACTGTGACAATGTTACTGTATACATCCAAAATTGCAATGCTGATCGCATTTTGAGATCAGTCTAATAGTCTGAAGTGTGGATTTGGATGGGGCTTTGGTGGATATGGTCGTAAAGGATCTCCAGCCATTCACCATTGTGGAGGACCAAGGCTTCAGGGCTTTTGTGCAAAAGCTTGAGCCCAACTATGTACTCCCATCTCGGAAGGCGCTGACTGACATGGTCACTGAAAAGTACACCAGCACGAAGGAGAAGGTCAAGGCTGAGGTGCAGAAGGCTGTGAGGCTCACTGCTGATATGTGGACTTCCATCAACACCGAGAGCTATATTGGAATAACCTGCCATTACATAACACCCCAAGATGAGATGGCTACGTATGTACTGGGTGTTGCCCGGTTTCATGACACACACACACGGCACAGCACATTATGCAGGCCAATCATGAGCTCCTGGAAGAGTGGGGTTTAACCTCCAAGCACTAGCGGCGCCAGGATTTTGATTGTGGGTGGGCCACAAGAAAAGTGGATGGGCCAATTAAAATAAGCCAAAAAAAGTGCTGTTTCAGCACTGAGGACAGCGACTCAGTAGCTTACCTGTGTGGCTCTTGTGTCGCTGTCCTCAGCTCAGTGCTGAAGCGGACAAAGACCTTGGCAGTAAGCCTGACTTCATTTATCTCTTTTGAACGTTCATACAACAAGACTGAAACGGAATTATATCTTTGGAGGGTCTATTTAATAGCTACCGTCTGTGTCTATCTCATGGATCATGGTCTGTCTGTTCTGTCTGATTTCTCATCTCAAAGCTTGCGCGCCAAAGTCATTCATATTTTTGGATCACTTGCTGGTGACGATGCAGCCTGTGGGCGGGCTTAGTAGTCCACACGGGGTAGAAGCCGCTGATTGGCTGAGAAGCTTTCACTCAAAGCTTTCCTCAGGCTGCTTATTGGATGAACAGCTAGAAAGAAAATCACTCACTAATCAGTAGGCATGAGTCAAAATGGGCGGGCCCAGGCCTAAAATGGGTGGGCCCAGGCCCACCAGGCCCAATAGTAGCGCCGCGCCTGCCTCCAAGGTACACTGCATGGTGACTGACAATGCAGCAAACATGGTCCTGAGTGTGAACCTCCAAAACTTCTATCATTTGCCATGTTTTGCCCACACTCTGAACTTGATTGTGAAGAAGGCAGTGGAAGAAACTCCACTGAATGAGATCCGCCTGAAGGCCAAAAAAATTGTTGGATTTTTCCACTCCAGTTGCAAGGCCAGGGAGAAGCTAACAGAGGTGCAGACACGTATGGGCAGGCCTGCCCTTAAACTCATTCAAGATGTTGAAACAAGATGGAATAGTACATATGACATGCTACAACGTTTATATGACGAAAGAGAGACCGTGGCTGCTTCCCTGTCCTGTCTGACTACAGACCAAGCACCTCTGAACAACTATGAATTTGAGGTCATTTCTGAGTGCTTGGATCTTCTTCGACCATTCAAATTGGCAACTGTGGAGCTGTCCGAGGAGGAAAGAGTCTCTGCATCAAAGCTTATTCCACTCGAATGATCCAACATAAAGTCAACGACAAAATGAGGGGCTCAACACACAATCCGACTCTTGAATTGAGTAGGCTATGTTGCAATAACATCAATGCCAGATGCATGTCATTATGGTAAATGTTATAATTAATGCTTGTGTTTGTTTGGTACATTAGGCACTCTGCTAAGAGATGGGATCCAAACCAGATGTGGCACCTATGAAACGTCAACATTGTTAACCTTTGCCACATTGCTGGACCCACGTTTTAGATCCATTGCATTTGGAAACCCACAGAAGGCCCATGAAGCAGAACAGAAACTTATTTGTGAGTGTGTTTCATTGATACGTGCTGCTACATTAACACCTGGTGAGTACTGTTTTTATTTCTGTGTACTGCATGATGTAGCATAATGTAAAGAGTAATATGTAAGATATGTACTGTAAAGTAATTGCTGTTTTGCATTCAAAATAGACCCACAAGCTTCATCCTCAGGCTCACAAACATCACCTACACCATCGGCATCAACATCAGCATCAAAAGCCTCAGTGCTTCATAAGGCTTCACTTGCCCAACACTAATATATTTGTAATATTGCACTGTGGGTCAGACAGAAACGCAGTTTCCTGTCTGACACATATTGCAGGATCGACAATAAAGCAGTCTTTGACTTAAATCGTTCCCATACCCTGCTTTGAAGACCTATGTTATAGTAAATAGTAGAGTGCCTGAACCAACTTTTTTTTTTTTTTTAAATGATAGTATGGAGTTCAGCAAACACCATTATTAGTTAGAGGAAATTTAACTGCACATGTACACAGAACTTAAGCTCAGTCAGTCACCATGCAAAAATAACTAATGCACACTAATGTGCTGCCCTATACTAATCTGTGGAATAGAATGATTAGGAAACGTCTTTAGATGAAGTGTGTGGCTCTTAAAAGAGCCTTTGGGTTGTCGTTTCAACAGCAGTACGTTTACTTGGAGCTGGTGTACTTGGTGACGGCCTTGGTGCCCTCAGACACGGCGTGCTTAGCCAGCTCCCCGGGCAGCAGCAGGCGGACGGCGGTCTGGATCTCCCTGGAAGTGATGGTGGAGCGCTTGTTGTAGTGAGCCAGACGGGAGGCCTCACCGGCGATGCGTTCAAAGATGTCGCTCACGAAGGAGTTCATGATGCCCATGGCCTTGGAGGAGATGCCGGTGTCGGGGTGGACCTGCTTCATCACCTTGTACACGTAGATGGCGTAGCTCTCCTTCCTGGACTTTCTCCTCTTCTTGCCGGTCTTAGTGGCGGTCTTGGAGACGGCTTTCTTGGAGCCCTTCTTGGGCGCTTTGACGACTTGTTCTGTCGGCATGTTTGGCTGTAGAGACTTTTCCTGAAGCGGGGTGAGGAGACGAGGCACAGTCTGCTCTGTTTGTATCCGCTTGATGCAAATGTTACTGTGCTGTTGCTCGCACCGGATTGGTTGGATCCGACAAATCGCGCCCAGACCCCCGCGCGCCCCCGACAAAGCGCTCCCCCCAGAGCGTGATCTAGTTACTGATACTGAGTTATAAAACACGCGGGTTCAGATGAATCCACAGTGTGGGAATATCAAATAGAATCAAAAGGGTTTGGCTGGAATATGAATAGTATAGCAGAACAACACAGAATGTATAACAAGCACTGCTCTCAGTGGACCACACACAACCAGGCTCCTCATCCCATGTGCAATAAACTGTTATCTTACACAAGTGCAATATAAACACAACATCCCATGCTCTCCATCTCTGTCTATCATGTAAATATCTAGTCCAGCCTGTATATATTCTGGAAATTGTCTATTATGTACATTATACATTCTACTTTATTTATTTCTTTACAAAGTCTTAGTGTTAATATCTTTTTATATTGTACTTTTTTTGTCAATGCATGTTTATTATTTATTATCCTTATTTTTCTACTGTCTTGCTGCTGTAACGCTGTAAATTTCCCCACTGCGGGACGAATAAAGGACTATCTTATCTAATTAAAGCATTTAAATGTAGTCCTTCACTGGTTCTTAGTGCGGTTCGCCCATGGTTTCTCCCATCACCAGAGGTTAATAGTGAACTACTGATAAGAAAAAAAAGAGTATCCAGATGAGCAACATTTTGCAGCATATTGCCAGCGATATTTAAAAACATCATTCTATGTATATTTTAAAATATATACTGATGGATCAAAAGTTTGCTAAATGGACATGATGGTATTGGGATATATATTGGGATATATATCCCAGAATTTAATAAAAGAGAGGGGTATAGAGTAAGTCATTTTTTTTTTATCTATATACTCTATTGAAATGGTGGATTAAAGAGGTTAAGACACTGATAAATGTGATCTGTAGAGATTCCATGGCAGCTTTATATAACCTAGGTACAGGTCACTCTTCAAGGGAAGATTTGATTATTGAAATGAAATATTTATTACTACAGGAACCTTGGAATCAGTATTCAGTTTTTTTGGGTTCCAGCTTATAACATTGTGACTCCAAAAAACTCAAAGAGGATGCAGGACACCAACAAATAGGTTGCTTGACTTGCAGCACACAGAATCACTTGACATGCTTCTTCTATATGGTGACTAGGTGAAAAACTTCTGAACTTGGTGTGTGTGTCATGATTAACTTTTTGTTTCCACTGTTTGTTTTCCACCTTAGACTTTAAATCTGGGAGTAACAGGTCAAATGCGGACCTGGGCCTCCTTGACATCAGCATTTCAGCCGGGGACAAGCCTGTAGAATGTGGAGTGATTCTGTAACTAAACAGAAATCTGGACACCTTTGCTTCCAAGCTCTCATCCCCTCCTTAAAGGATAAACAAGATACTACACAGCTCATATAGGCATTAAAGGTATTGAAGAGGCAGATAAAATGGCAAAAAAAGATGTTGAAAAACGAATATATAAGAATTAATGTTCCAATGGGAAAGGGTGAAGCAACATCTATAATCAATTCAGTAACTGTACAAAAGGGAATGGGAGGCAGAATTTAATGCAAGACACTACCATAAATATCAAAGGATTGTGACAGGGAGACGGGTTAATTCACTGAGTCTAAACAGAAGGGAAGAAGTGGTCTATACCAGACTTAGATTAGGGCATACAGGACTAAACGCTACTTTATATATAGTAGGAAAGGGTAATGGTTTATGCATGGTGTGCCAAGACAGAGAGGATGTTGATCATGTACTTTTACTTGTGAGAAGTATAATGATAACAGAATAATCTGGCAAGAAATGGAAGGGGAGGAAGAAGAATCCACAGTGTCACAGGGGTGTAAAAAGTAACATGAACTGGCTAGAACATGAAGATTAGATACACAGCTTCACACCTTGTTAACCACTGAGCACTGAACGTCAGTTCAACATCACCTAAAACGAATGCACTTGTGAAAAACCCACTTCAGTTTAAATGAAGCGATGTAAGGTACTTCTTTTTGATATTGGTAAGAAAAATAATAATAATTTGGCTGGGGAGAATCAGTGGAGAGAATCAGTGTGAAATAACATTTTACTGATGAATGTTATTGCATAATGTTATCGAATATAGGCCTATAATAGATATACTAATTTGTCGCATTAGTTTTTTTTGAGATTTGTAAAGACAGACTAAAGAGAAGACAGACTACGACATACTGTTAACTATTTATTCAGAGTTGTATCATTAAGTAAAATCAAGAGCTCAAGGACTTTTTCTGTTTGAAAAATCGCAGGCATCAAATAAGCAACTATAGGATGTAAACTGCAACCAATGGCCCAGAAAAAGATGCACAATTTCTTGCAGCAAAGTGTTATCTACTTTTGAGCTAACAAATTGGGGAGGAACTGTGGTTTAGATTTTAATCCTCCCTTTGTTGCACGAGCTGGTCCCAGCTCCATGGCAACACGACACCTTGTTTCCTGGAATCTACACCCTGTAGAAAAAAGATTGACCTGTCTGCCTGTTCCTGTTCATCTGCTCTGTTTTAAGTTGACTTCCTCAACTCTGAGTAAACCTGTGTTATCTCTTGACCACCAGTAGTGGTGGAGTAAACTAATTATTATGCAATTTGAGCAACTGTGAATCATTCACTGGAATCACTGAACAGATATAAGATGTTACACCTATCATTAACTTGTAAATCCTGAACCAAACACCAACCACAGTGCCTACAGCATCCCAAACTAGAAGTCTCTACATGAGTTGGATGTGAAAATATGTAATCAGCATAACAAAAATAAGTAGCTATAAAGCTACAGATGCTTTTTGTATCGTTAAAATCAAACGAACAGCTTTGGCATTCATCTGTTATGTTGTCTTATATGGCTTCTTACACTGAACAAAAATATAAACAACAATTTTGCTCCAAATTTCATGAGCTGACATCGAATATCTCAGACTGTTTCTATGAACACAGAAAAAGCCTATTTCTATCCGATCTTGTTCACAAATTAGTTTAAATTTGTGTCCAATGCATCCTTTTGGCATATCTACATGCCGATTAGACAGCGTTATTAATGCACAGGTGTGCCTCCACTTTGGTCCAGACTGAATTGTCTCAACAACTCTGGGTTAAAACGGCTCTATACCAGTCTGTTAGAAAGTGCTCTGCTGTCACCTACTGGACAGACAGAATATCACTTTCTCTAATTGACCCTGGTCTACCACTGCAGACAAGAGTCCAGGTGCAGACCGGGATGCCCCTGAGACAGTCAACGTGTAATAGCAAGGTGTGTTTATACAGCGTATACAGGCAGTGTTTCTCCCATCCACCTTATTTACTC
The DNA here is from genome assembly GCF_963514095.1 of Eutrigla gurnardus. NCBI lineage: Eukaryota > Metazoa > Chordata > Actinopteri > Perciformes > Triglidae > Eutrigla > Eutrigla gurnardus. The sequence goes on along the minus strand of NC_139923.1, from coordinate 27,692,753 downwards.
AACATATTTTATTCTTCATGAACGTCTCTGTCCATGGTGCTGAATCCATGCTGATGCTGGGATCTATGCAGCTTTTTTATGTTAATGTCACACATTATGTCACTAATAGAACAAATTGTGCTACAGGAATGGGTTTCTATTATGTAATTTAGATACATTAAAACATGTATATTGTATTAAGTTATCAAGGATAGACAAAGTATGTATGTGTATTCAGCATAGGAAGGAGCTCTCAGAAATAGTGAGGTGGCTCTTAAAAGAGCCGTTGTGTTGGTTTAACAGCAGACAGGTTAAGCTCGCTCTCCGCGTATGCGACGGGCCAGCTGGATGTCCTTGGGCATGATGGTGACCCTCTTGGCGTGGATGGCGCACAGGTTGGTGTCCTCGAACAGGCCGACCAGGTAAGCCTCGCTGGACTCCTGCAGAGCCATAACAGCGGAGCTCTGGAAGCGCAGGTCGGTCTTGAAGTCCTGAGCGATCTCTCTGACCAGACGCTGGAAGGGCAGCTTGCGGATCAGCAGCTCGGTGGATTTCTGGTAGCGACGGATCTCCCTGAGAGCGACGGTACCGGGCCTGTAACGGTGAGGCTTCTTCACGCCGCCGGTGGCCGGGGCGCTCTTACGGGCAGCCTTGGTGGCCAGCTGCTTCCTGGGGGCTTTGCCGCCGGTGGATTTACGGGCTGTCTGCTTGGTTCTAGCCATGACTTCTTCTTTCTCTGGTCGGGAGAAATATACGATGAACGGAGAGACTCGCTGCTCTTAAACTGTGGGACCGGCTGTGAAACGGTGACGCTGTTCAGACCTCCGGATCCTGATTGGTGGAGGGCTCCTCGTGGAGCTCAGCGCCGCCTCGAGGAGCGACCCACCGCCCCAATCTCAGCAGCTCATTGGCGGGAAGTCTTTCCAAACTCTCCGCCTAAACTCAGAGTGGAAGCCTCTTTCCTGATTGGTCTGTCACTGTCACGAACAGGCTCGCGCGCTCAGCGGACACATAAAGAGAGATTCGCCGGTAGAGCGACACATTCTTAGAGTCCCGACTCCAGAAAGCAACTAATAATGAGTGGAAGAGGCAAAACCGGCGGAAAGGCCAGGGCGAAGGCCAAGACCCGCTCCTCCCGCGCTGGGCTCCAGTTCCCGGTCGGCCGTGTCCACAGACATCTCCGTAAAGGGAACTATGCTCAGCGTGTTGGTGCCGGAGCCCCCGTCTACCTGGCGGCGGTGCTGGAGTACCTGACCGCTGAGATCCTGGAGTTGGCTGGAAACGCTGCCCGCGACAACAAGAAGACCCGAATCATCCCCCGTCACCTGCAGCTGGCTGTCCGCAACGACGAGGAGCTCAACAAGCTGCTGGGCGGAGTGACCATCGCTCAGGGCGGCGTGCTGCCCAACATCCAGGCTGTTCTGCTGCCCAAGAAGACCGAGAAGGCCGCCAAGTCCAAGTAAACCTGGAGACCTGCTGACTGCTGGAAACCAGAACCCCCAAACGGCTCTTTTAAGAGCCAAACACTTTCTCATAAAGAGCTCATTCCTATCATGAAACTTAATAGTCATTCTATTTCAAGTATATATTTCCTGTAGTGAAAGAATATACATTAGAGATGGGATTTATGGCTCTTTGAAGGGAGCCGGGTCTTGAGGAGCCGTTCTTTTCAAGGAGCCGTTCAAAAGACTGGCTCATTTATATTGATTTATTTTTAAGAAGCTAGCCTAGTGAACCCATTTATTCTGGGAAATAATCACTGGAAGGAATGATAGGGTAAGATTTGGATCTGAATTATTCAGACATCGGATATCTGAGTTATGAGATGTATTTTAAATATTGATTATAATTCAATTAACATGTGTGGACTAGACTTAATGATCTACGTTCACTTCATTCATTTACTGTGAGCTTGACAGCGATTAAAAATAAATAAATAAATAAAAACGAACAGCTCACCACTTCGACTCGGTTCCCATCGTTCATGTTAAAGAGCCATTCATTTCCTTTATTGTCTTTTGAAAAGCTTGCCCCTTATTTTGGAGATGCTATAATAGCTGACTCCTAGTAGTTAAACTCATTAATTTTTATATCCAGTGCTAATTGGGACTCATTGAGAAACTCTTACTTCAAGCTGTTTTAAGATTCAATTGAATTACACTCCAATTTCTATTCATTACATTTAGAAATAAATTATAGCATTTTATAATCTATTTCATCTTCTCGGGTTATGGTATCTTAACATCTTTAAAAGGTGTAAGCTGCCAGTTTCCATAGTATACAGAATTGAACCAAATTATTAAGCTACTTGAAATCCAAGTGGCCTGACCAGACTACATTCACATACAATGTAGTAATTAGTTTTACATCTCCGAAACAGTTTTTTTTACATCAACAATCTAGATGCTTGCAAGTTATTTACTTACAGCAGTCAGTTATCCAAACAAGTAAATGTACCTATTATGTCAACACTAGACATATAACTATAATACTCTATATATACTAGAAATATACCACATAGAAAACCATATTTTAAGAAAGCAAATTAGTATATCTATTATTTATTCAATAACATTAATCAGTAAAATGTTATTTCACACTGATGACTTCACAGCAAAGAAAGGTCAAGAACCCTGATTCCTTACTATATATTTAGTATTGGTGTAACGATTCATTCGATTAATCAATGAATCGATTGTCAGTCCTATAGATTCTACTAAATCGATCTGCTACAATAAATAAATAGAATGATTGAATGAATGAAATAGAATGCATTTTCTAACATTAAGTTTTTCACATGTGTATTCGTTTTAGGTGATGTTGAACTGATGTTCAGTGCTCAGTGGTTTACAAGGTGTCAAACTGTATCTAATCTCCATGTTCTAGCCAGTTCATGTTACTTTTTACACCCCTGTGACACTGTACCAGTAATAAGTTAACGATTATTCGGGGGGGGGGGCGCTTTGTTGGGGACGCGCTGGAGGCTGGGCGCGCTTTGTCGGATCCAACCAATCCTGTGCGAGCAACAGCACAGTGACATTTGCATCAAGCGGATACAAAGAGAGCAGACTGTAGCTCGGGACCTTATCGCGTTACTGAAAACATCCAAACATGCCAGACCAAACCGTGAAAGCGCCCAAGAAGGGCTCCAAGAAAGCCGTCTCCAAGACCGCCAGTAAGACCGGCAAGAAGAGGAGAAAGTCCAGGAAGGAGAGCTACGCCATCTACGTGTACAAGGTGATGAAGCAGGTCCACCCCGACACCGGCATCTCCTCCAAGGCCATGGGCATCATGAACTCCTTTGTGAGCGACATCTTTGAACGCATCGCCGGTGAGGCCTCCCGTCTGGCTCACTACAACAAGCGCTCCACCATCACTTCCAGGGAGATCCAGACCGCCGTCCGCCTTCTGCTGCCCGGGGAGCTGGCTAAGCACGCCGTGTCTGAGGGCACCAAGGCCGTCACCAAGTACACCAGCTCCAAGTAAACGTACTGCTGTTGAAACGACAACCCAAAAGGCTCTTTTAAGAGCCACATACTTCTTCTAAAGATGTTTTCCTGTTTCCTTTAACTAGTCATAAAAGCCACTACAAATGCCCAACTAGATTGCTGCTCAAATTACTTTTAGTATTGTTCATTTAGTACTGAAGCTACTCTACCAGTACAACTTCAAATTTGACCTAAACACAAAAACTCTTAAATGGCTGCAGCATAATGAATACATGGCCAACTTCCCTACACTACACCAGAGCGAGACAAAATAAACTAATGTATACATTTGCATGAGTGACATTGTCTCGTAAAGCCAAGACATACACAAACTCTGGAAATGTTTTAAGCATTTATCTTTACAGATAACTAACATTGTAATGTCTAATGACTCCTGTAACTCTCCTGGCTGGACTCCCGGCCCCCGCGACTAAACCAGCGTATCCAGAACGCTGCAGTACGCCTTGTCTTCAATCTACCCAAATTCTCCTATGTGACCCCCCTTCTCCGTGACCTCCACTGGCTACCTTCTTTTTAGCCAACATACAATTCAAGACAATGGTACTGGTCTTCAAGGCCATCAATGGAAAGGCACCCATCTATCTCCAAACACTGGTCAAACCACACGCCCCGAAGCGAGCACTTCGCTCCTCTACTTCAGCTGGCCGGCTGGTACCACCATCGCTGAAATCAAACAAATGTCGCTCGGCAAAGTCCAGATTCGGACTCTGTTCTGGTCCTCAGTGGTGGAATGATCTCCCAACCAATGTCAGGACAGCAGAGTCACTGCCATCTTCCGAAAAGGACTCAAGACTCACCTGTTCGACTCTGCATAACATGACCAACTAACACCCCCCCTCTTTCTTTGGTGTGTCAATGATTGAGTTCTTCGACTGAGCTATGATGTCATACCTTTATAACACTACTTTATTGAGTAAGATCACCAAACTATCACTATGCTTTCTTGTCATCAACAGCCCCTGATGAATGCTGGTGTTCAATAGGGGGCGCTGGTGACTATGACAAGTCATGAAAATCCACAGAGGAAGAAAAATCCAACCCCCACCCACCCATAGTTTCAATCACGTCCTCTGGCAGGATTTAAAAAGAAGGGAGACCAGCGTTCTGAATCATTGTCTACATTGACCAGTGAAAATGAGTGGAAGAGGCAAAGGCGGTAAGGGACTCGGTAAAGGGGGCGCCAAGCGTCACCGCAAAGTCCTCCGTGATAATATCCAGGGAATCACCAAGCCCGCTATCCGCCGTCTGGCTCGCCGTGGCGGAGTGAAGCGTATCTCCGGTCTGATCTACGAGGAGACCCGCGGCGTGTTGAAGGTCTTCCTGGAGAACGTCATCCGTGACGCCGTCACCTACACCGAGCACGCCAAGAGGAAGACCGTCACCGCCATGGATGTGGTCTACGCTCTGAAGAGGCAGGGACGCACCCTGTACGGCTTCGGTGGATAAACACGACCTGCTACTTAAACAAGACCAAAGGCCCTTTTAAGGGCCAAACACTGAACTTAAAGAGCTTATTTCCTGTCCCAAGAATATGTTGCTGGTGTTCATGGAAAGTAAAAAGCATGCGTGCGTGCACGCGCGCGTGTGTGTGGGGACCATTTATGCAAATAGACCCATACCAAAGGATCATGGGAAAGAGGGTCTACTCAAAACCCAACGAAATTGCTGACTGCTTTAACAATTTCTTCATTAATATTAGTTCTGACCTGGCTTCCAGTATGTTGCATATTAATGAGAACCCTTGTCACTTGATTAGGGGGCAATATCCCTCTCTCAGTAACTTTAGTCCTCCAACCACGCAAGAGGTTCTTGATACCATCATGGAACTAAGGAACTCTGCATGATGGTATTAAGAGCATCTTGATTAAAGAAACTGCCGATTACTTAGTCCAGCCTATAACCCATATTCTCACTCTCTCACTCAACTCTGGGGTTATTCCCCATCTTTAAGACAGTTATGACGGACGACTTTGGAAATTATCGACCTATTTCCATCCTGCCTTGTATATCTAAAATATTAGAGAAACTGGTTTTCACTAGATTATCCAAGCACTTAAATGAGAACAACATTCTATATGAACACCAGTATGGATTTCGCAAGAAACACAACAGAGCATGCGTTACTCCTGCTAACCAATATTATTTCATCTGCCATGGATAATAGAAAGTTTGCCATTGGGATCTTCCTGGACTTAAGCAAAGCATTTGACACTGTCAATCATAGTGTTTTGATTGACAAATTAAATAGATATGGGATTAAGGATATTGCCCTGAGCTGGTTCTCAAATTACTTGTATAACAGAAAACAATATGTGTCACTAAATGGTTATATTTCTACCAAGTCCAAAATTATACATGGGGTGCCACAGGGATCTATTCTGGGCCCGTTATTATTTCTGATTTATATAAATGACTTAGCCATGACTTGCAAACATTTTCTTATATTATTTGCTGATGATACTAACCTTATAGCAACCCATAATGATTTCAAATATCTGATTGACAGTGTGAATGACGAATTATCTGTTATTTCTAAATGGTTTCAACTTAATAAGCTGTCGTTAAATGTGAAGAAATGTAACTTCTTGGTCTTTTGCAGCACAAATAAGTCTTACCCCAAAGAGTTGGCAAAAATATTTATCAATGGAGCAGAAGTCACACAAGTAAAAGCAACAAAATTCCTGGGAGTACCGGTAGATGAAAGACTAAAATGGACAAACCATATAGACCTTGTCTGCAAAAGGTCCACAAAGATGATGGGTATATTAAGAAAAGTTTGTCCTCTAATCCATCCCTCTGCTCATCTAACTCTTTATTACAGTTTTTTGTTTCCGTATTTAAACTACTGTAACATGGTCTGGGCTGCTTCATACCAAACCCATCTCACAAAATTATTTATTATTCAAAAGAGGTTCTTAAGATTAATTTCCCATTCAAACAGATATGCTCCATCAGCACCACTTTTTATTAACTTCTCTATTCTACCTATTTCCAAACTGAATACTTACCAGATTTGTTTGTTTATTCACAAGTTTATTTACAGTACCCAAGATCTACCCGGATACTAGACATACACTTTCATCGCACTAGATACAGTCACAACAATAATTTATTTGTACCCTTCACCCGTTCATCTCATCACCAATTTAATTTGCCACGTTTTTTTTTTTTTCATCCATTTTGAATGACTTCTGTATGTTGTCTCCTGATTTTTCTCTGTACTTTATATCCTCTTATTTGACAGCCTCAATATTCGGCTTCGTTCCCTCCTTGCACCATGTAATGCGTTCTAAATAAAAAAAATAAAATAAAATAAAAAATAAATAAATAAACCAATCCCATCTCCTTTGATTTTTAGGTCCCTTTTCCCCAAACGAGCTAGGACGTTTGAATGTAGAGGTCATCTCATCAGTTAACTTGTGGCTGTTGCTGTGTATGGGTTGTGGTGCGTTTGACTTGGACACTGCTTCACCAGCTGGGGAACTGTTTTGAGCACCCTGACAAGGTTTATTATTTTTGGTCGTGATTCTGAGTGGGGGTATGCTTCATTGTGTTACAGTCGACAATAACTTTGGTCTTCCGTGATGCATTGAGTGCAACATTTCAAGTCGCCTCGAGCTCAGCAAGCCACTGAAGACTAGCTAGGTTAGTCAGCCATCTTGGTAGGCAGGTCAAGGTTGTGGTGTTTTCCCTACAGCTTGTTTCCCCCAGTCTTTTCACCACAACATGTTTGACTCTACTTTGTCTTGGCATAATTTTAGTTGGCCCTTTTTGTGTATGGGATAAGACCTTGTCTGTTCCACTTTTGATCCCAAGTTTGACACCTTTTTTTTCTTCATGTTGAAGCTGGCGGAGGTGTGTTTTTCGTATTGGGTCCTCCGAGCAACACTTCCTGACTTGAGGGAAATTTAGTTTGATTATAGTCTCAACTACTGAGTATAAGAATGTGATTGATATATGTATTTTACTCAAACATACAGCCTAAGCAGGTAACTGTAAAATTGATAATCTAAGATTAAAGTACACTCAATTTCAATAAATTAATGTTATGGTGGTAATTCGTTGTTGTTGTGACAAAATATGAATTGTTTGTTTTAAGGGTGGGGGTGTTCCAGCTGTATGTTTCCATGTGCAATGTCTCGTCCCTTCTGCAGAGAGAAAAGATTGAGGAGAAAATCATTGGAACATATTTTGTTCACTGAGAACATTTAAATGCATCGCTGGGTCATTTCAATGATGCATGAATTATGTTGCTATGAAAAATGTGCTGACTATGTGGGACATTTCCCACAATGATTTTCTTTATTATTTTGCTATTCTGATGAGAAAAAAGGACCCAGCTAGAAAAAGCATGCACAAAGTCAACATTTTGGAATTGAAACCCCAGTGTTAATGTAAGAACAATAATAATCTTAGTAAATGTCAAATATGTCTATTTATTTATAATCTGACCAGCTGTGTGATGATCAGATCTTTGAAAGAAGTCCTCACTTAAAATCTCAGCATAAAACATAAATATTTGTTTGACCTTTAATGAAAATTCTCTAATTCTCTATAATTGTTATTGTTTTATCAAATGTGTTTTTTCCCCGTGTTTCATAAATGGACTACGAATGCATCTCATTGTGGATCCCTGTTTCATAATTACATTAATTAAAACTTGAATTCTGCACCATGTGTTTCAATGAACCAGTGATACTACATTCAAAGCTACTTGCAGCTTCTCCAGACAAATTATGTTAATTAGTCAGTGTTTCTTTTGTCAATAACAGTAGAATAATTAACTATTTATATTAAACGCATTGATCAGGAGAGGAGATGTCCACAGTCAAAATGAGCAGCTCTGATAGGAAGTCTGAGTAAACTGCACCAGAAGCCTCGACCAGCATCAGTGTGTTTGCTGCTCCCAGAATAACTTCACTTTATGACAAAATAATCAACGTTAGATGGATGTTTTTAAATCGAGTCCCTGAACAAACATGTGGACCAGCTGGGAAACAGGTTTTGATGGAGCTCAGGTTGATTTTTAATCATTTTAGGAGAGAAAGAAGTGGGAAAAGTCAGTGAAGAGTGCTGCTCATGGCGGTGAGTAGGTGAGGTTTGGAGGCTCCCCAAACTAAAAGCAGAGAGCATCAGATCTCTACATGACTTTAATATGAAGAGACACAAGTCTGCTATCGGCTCCCTTCACTGTCAGCCTTCAGCTCTTCTCCCACGTTTAGTTTTCACTCTTTTATCGGTGAAGAGAAACACAAGTGAGCCGACTTTCAGACCGCACAGAGCAGCCACGGGCCGGGTTGAGTCTCCACGGTTCTCATGGTGTGTTTAAGTCCAGCCCCCAGCTCCGGAGAATCCAACATTCCGGTCAGACTCTCGTTCTCGTTCGTAGAAACACAACTCTAATAGAAAATGGCAGAAGAAGCTCCAGCTCCAGCCGTCGCGCCGGCAAAAGCCGCCAAGAAGAAGGTGACCAAGCCGAGGCCGGCTGGTCCCGGCGTCGCCGACCTCATCGTCAAAGCTGTGGCCGCGTCCAAGGAGCGGAGCGGCGTGTCTCTGGCCGCCGTCAAGAAGGCTCTGGCTGCCGGAGGCTACGATGTGGAGAAGAACAACTCCCGCGTTAAGACCGCCATCAAGGCTCTGGTCGCTAAGGAGACTCTGGTCCAGACCAAGGGGACCGGCGCCTCCGGCTCCTTCAAGATGAACAAGAAGGTCGCCGAGAAGCCGGAGAAGAAAGCCGTTGCTAAACCCAAGAAGGCTGCAGCCAAGAAACCCGCAGCGGCCAAGAAGCCCAAGGCGGCGGCAGCGAAGAAGCCGGCAGTCGCTAAGAAATCCCCGAAGAAGGCGAAGAAGCCCGTAGCTGCCAAGAAACCCGCCGCCAAGAGCCCCAAGAAGGCCACTAAGAGCCCCAAGAAAGCTACCAAGAGCCCCAAGAAGGTGGTGAAAAAGGCCGCTGCAGCCAAGAAGTCCCCCGCTAAGAGGGTTGCCAAGCCCAAAGCGAAGAAAGCAGCACCCAAGAAGAAGTAAGCTGTTCTCAGTCTGGTGGACCAGCGCTCCGACAAAAAGGCTCTTTTAAGAGCCACCACACCGTCCTTAAAGAGCTTTATCCTGTTCTTATATTGTTGTTTTATTATTATTATTATTATTATTATTATTATAACCTTTATTTAACCAGGTTTGTCCCATTGAGATCCAAGATATCTTTTGCAGAGAGACCTGGCCAAGAATGGCAGCATGTAAAGTTATAAACACATCATCACATTAATCATGGACAAAAAAGAAACAAACAATAAGAATACAAATAGCAATTGAATTTTCAAAATACGTAAGATAATTTACAAGATTGGTCAAACATTTGCAATCAAATAAAACATTTACACTCCTGAAGCCTGGATGTAATGGAATTTATCAAGGACTTAAATACATTGAGAGATACCAGATTTTGGAGTTTGAGCTCTGAATGCAAATTGTACCATGTACTCGGAGCAGAAAATCTAAAAGCTTTCTTCCCCATTTCTGTTCTGACCTTAGGAACAGTAAAATGATAAACGTCCTGAGAGCGGAGACTATAGGTACTACTATTCAAAATTAAAAGGGATGATACATCGTTACATAACATTAAGACTGTGTACTATTACTTTAAATGGAGGAATGTATTTTTAAATCCATACATGTAAAAATAGCTCAATCTACTAGTATAAAATGTGACAGCTACTTTATATCGACAGTGTATGTTTTTATAAACCCAGCTTTATATCTATATCTATATATATATATTATCAGTTTTAATTGGTCAACAAAGAACTAATAATAAGACATTCTCAACATTGTCATATTTAATATTGGCTTAATTCCTGCACCTTACCAACACCATACTACTCCATTAAGATGATTATATTACTTTACTATGTATAGATGTAAAATTAGAGGAGGTAACTACAAAGGAGTAACCATACATATATCGTTTTGTGCAAAAGGCCATTTTCTAATTATCATATTGTGTATACTTTGCCCAGTGACAGAGCATATAAACGGCCTTTGCTGTAGCTGTAAAGTTGCTTTAAGTGGTGATACGAGACATTCAATCACAAAATGAATCTCAAGTGAATGTAAAAAATGTATATCCCTGGAAGTCTTTACATCCATTTAGTCAGAAAGCTGAGAAACTGGTATAATAGCACAACAGTATAAAACCAAATGTTTAAATTTAACTCCAAAGACTAAAACCTTTCTATTATACTTGTTTCTTTTATTTTTGTATTTGTCCAGCTTTTCATGAAAAAGTGTTTTTGAGTATCGATAAAAGCACTACGTCCTATGAATTATTTTCATATAAACATATTACACTCAAAATATAATTTTCAAAACATACATTCCATAAAAATATATATTTAGTAAATAAAAAATATACTTTACAGTACAAATACTCAAACAGAAAACGTTTCAGTGATAGTTATCGACTGATATTTATCTTTGATGTCAAGGAAAAGAACATATTGAATTGGATTTGTTATGATTATAATCTTGAGGACAATGGATTCATCCTGTTCTTGACTGTTCTTATTTTTTTTGTTCTTGAAAATGGTTTTCATTTTGAAAGCTTTTGATTAACAAACAATACATTTGACATTGCTATGTAAATGTGGAGGACATATCCATCCATGTTGAAAATGTTTATAAATTAAATAACAAAACTCAAACATACACCTGTAGTCCACAGTTGTGTGTAGGGGGGTTCTTTTATTTATTTTGAAGGAAACGGATGTCCCAAACACAGTTTTAATGGGGATGAGTGTCTCTCTGGGATTTGGTTAAACTGTAAGGTAGTAGAAAACATGTTTCCCTGTTGAAGTCTTCATGTTGTTTATTTTCTATTGGATCGATAATATACTGTCAACCACGTCATGCAGCAAGCCTTTCAGCACAGACATGGTCATACTATTGTCATACTAATCAATGCGTTTTAGTAGTGAGAGGAATGAGCTCTTTATGAGGAAGTGTTTGGCTCTTAAAAGAGCCGTTTTGGGGTTCTGGTTTCCAGCAGGTCTCCAGGTTTACTTGGACTTGGCGGCCTTCTCGGTCTTCTTGGGCAGCAGAACAGCCTGGATGTTGGGCAGCACGCCGCCCTGAGCGATGGTCACTCCGCCCAGCAGCTTGTTGAGCTCCTCGTCGTTGCGGACAGCCAGCTGCAGGTGACGGGGGATGATTCGGGTCTTCTTGTTGTCGCGGGCAGCGTTTCCAGCCAACTCCAGGATCTCAGCGGTCAGGTACTCCAGCACCGCCGCCAGGTAGACGGGGGCTCCGGCACCAACACGCTGAGCATAGTTCCCTTTACGGAGATGTCTGTGGACACGGCCGACCGGGAACTGGAGCCCAGCGCGGGAGGAGCGGGTCTTGGCCTTCGCCCTGGCCTTTCCGCCGGTTTTGCCTCTTCCACTCATTATTAGTTGCTTTCTGGAGTCGGGACTCTAAGAATGTGTCGCTCTACCGGCGAATCTCTCTTTATGTGTCCGCTGAGCGCGCGAGCCTGTTCGTGACAGTGACAGACCAATCAGGAAAGAGGCTTCCACTCTGAGTTTAGGCGGAGAGTTTGGAAAGACTTCCCGCCAATGAGCTGCTGAGATTGGGGCGGTGGGTCGCTCCTCGAGGCGGCGCTGAGCTCCACGAGGAGCCCTCCACCAATCAGGATCCGGAGGTCTGAACAGCGTCACCGTTTCACAGCCGGTCCCACAGTTTAAGAGCAGCGAGTCTCTCCGTTCATCGTATATTTCTCCCGACCAGAGAAAGAAGAAGTCATGGCTAGAACCAAGCAGACAGCCCGTAAATCCACCGGCGGCAAAGCCCCCAGGAAGCAGCTGGCCACCAAGGCTGCCCGTAAGAGCGCCCCGGCCACCGGCGGCGTGAAGAAGCCTCACCGTTACAGGCCCGGTACCGTCGCTCTCAGGGAGATCCGTCGCTACCAGAAATCCACCGAGCTGCTGATCCGCAAGCTGCCCTTCCAGCGTCTGGTCAGAGAGATCGCTCAGGACTTCAAGACCGACCTGCGCTTCCAGAGCTCCGCTGTTATGGCTCTGCAGGAGTCCAGCGAGGCTTACCTGGTCGGCCTGTTCGAGGACACCAACCTGTGCGCCATCCACGCCAAGAGGGTCACCATCATGCCCAAGGACATCCAGCTGGCCCGACGCATCCGCGGAGAGCGAGCTTAACCTGTCTGCTGTTCAACCAACACAACGGCTCTTTTAAGAGCCACCTCACTCTTCTCTGAGAGCTCCTTCCTATGCTGAATACACTAATTTTGTTATCCTTGATAACTTAATACTATATAAATGTTTTAATGTATCTAAATTACATAATAGAAACCCGTTCCTGTAGCACAATTTGTTCTATTAGTAACATAATGTGTGACATTAAAATAAAAAAGCTGCATAGATCCCAGCATCAGCATGGATTCAGCACCATGGACAGAGACGTTCATGAAGAATAAAATATGTTGAGTAAATAAGGTGGATGGGAGAAACACTGCCTGTATACACTGTATAAACACACATTGCTATTACATGTTGACAGGGATCCTGGTCTGCACCTGGTCTCTTGTCTGCAGTGGTAGACCATGGTCAAATTAGAGAGAGTGATATTCTGTCTGTCCAGTAGGTGACAGCAGAGCACTTTCTAACAGACTGGTATAGAGCCGTTTTAACCCAGAGTTGTTGAGACTATTCAGTCTGGACCAAAGTGGAGGCACACCTGTGCATTAATAACGCTGTCTAATCGGCATGTAGATATGCCAAAAGGATGGATTAGACACAAATTTAAACTAATTTGTGAACAAGATCGGATAGAAATAGGCTTTTTCTGTGTTCATAGAAAAAGTGTGAGATATTCGATGTCAGCTTATGAAATTTGGAGCAAAATTGTTGTTTATATTTTTGTTCAGTGTAAGAAGCTATATAAGACAACATAACAGATGAATGCCAAAGCTGTTCGTTTGATTTTAACGATACAAAAAGCATCTGTAGCTTTATAGCTACTTATTTTTGTTATGCTGATTACATATTTTCACATCCAACTCATGTAGAGACTTCTAGTTTGGGATGCTGTAGGCACTGTGGTTGGTGTTTGGTTCAGGATTTACAAGTTAATGATAGGTGTAACATCTTATATCTGTTCAGTGATTCCAGTGATGATTCACAGTTGCTCAAATTGCATAATAATTAGTTTACTCCACCACTACTGGTGGTCAAGAGATAACACAGGTTTACTCAGAGTTGAGGAAGTCAACTTAAAACAGAGCAGATGAACAGGAACAGGCAGACAGCTCAATCTTTTTTCTACAGGGTGTGGATTCCAGGAAACAAGGTGTCGTGTTGCCATGGAGCTGGGACCAGCTCGTGCAACAAAGAAGGGAGGATTAAAATCTAAACCACAGTTCCTCCCCAATTTGTTAGCTCAAAAGTAGATAACACTTTGCTGCAAGAAATTGTGCATCTTTTTCTGGGCCATTGGTTGCGGTTTACATCCTATAGTTGCTTATTTGATGCCTGCGATTTTTCAAACAGAAAAAGTCCTTGAGCTCTTGATTTTACTTAATGATACGACTCTGAATAAATAGTTAACAGTATGTCGTAGTCTGTCTTCTCTTTAGTCTGTCTTTACAAATCTCAAAAAAATGAATGCGACAAATTAGTATATCTATTATAGGCCTATATTCGATAACATTATGCAATAACATTCATCAGTAAAATGTTATTTCACACTGATTCTCTCCAGGTAACATATTTTGCCAAATTATTATTATTTTTCTTACCAATATCAAAAAGAAGTACCTTACATCACTTTATTTAAATTTAAGTGGGTTTTTCACAAGTGCATTCGTTTTAGGTGATGTTGAACTGACGTTCAGTGCTCAGTGGTTAACAAGGTGTGAAGCTGTGTTTCTTATCTTCATGTTCTAGCCAGTTCATGTTACTTTTTACACCCCTGTGACACTGTGGATTCTTCTTCCTCCCCTTCCATTTCTTGCCAGATTATTCTGTTATCATTATACTTCTCACAAGTAAAAGTACATGATCAACATCCTCTCTGTCTTGGCACACCATGCATAAACCATTACCCTTTCCTACTATATATAAAGTAACGTTTAGTCCTGTATATCCTAATCTAAGTCTGGTATAGACCACTTCTTCCCTTCTGTTTAGACTCAGTGAATTAACCCGTCTCCCTGTCACAATCCTTTATATTTATGGTAGTGTCTTGCATTAAATTCTGCCTCCCATTCCCTTTTGTACAGTTACTGAATTGATTATAGATTTTGCTTCACCCTTTCCCATTGGAACATTAATTCTTATTTATTCGTTTTTCAACGTCTTTTTTTGCCATTTTATCTGCCTCTTCAATACCTTTAATGCCTATATGAGCTGTGTAGTATCTTGTTTATCCTTAAGGAGGGGATGAGAGCTTGGAAGCAAAGGTGTCCAGATTCCTGCTTAGTTACAGAATCACTCCACATTCTACAGGCTTGTCCGCGGCTGAAATGCTGATGTCAAGGAGGCCCAGGTCCGCATTTGACCTGTTACTCCCAGATTTAAAGTCTAAGGTGGAAAACAAACAATGGAAACAAAAAGTTAATCATGACACACACACCAAGTTCAGAAGTTTTTCACCTAGTCACCATATAGAAGAAGCATGTCAAGTGATTCTGTGTGCTGCAAGTCAAGCAACCTATTTGTTGGTGTCCTGCATCCTCTTTGAGTTTTTTGGAGTCACAATGTTATAAGCTGGAACCCCAAAAAACTGAATACTGATTCCAAGGTTCCTGTAGTAATAAATATTTCATTTCAATAATCAAATCTTCCCTTGAAGAGTGACCAGTACCTAGGCTATATAAAGCTGCCATGGAATCTGTACAGATCACATTTATCAGTGTCTTAACCTCTTTAATCCACCATGTCAATAGAGTATATAGATAAAAAAAAAATGACTTACTCTATACCCCTCTCTTTTATTAAATTCTGGGATATATATCCCAATATATATCCCAATACCACCATGTCCATTTAGCAAACTTTTGATCCATCAGTATATATTTTAAAATATACATAGAATTATGTTTTTAAATATCGCTGGCAATATGCTGCAAAATGTTGCTCATCTGGATACTCTTTTTTTTCTTATCAGTAGTTCACTATTAACCTCTGGTGATGGGAGAAACCATGGGCGAACCGCACTAAGAACCAGTGAAGGACTACATTTAAATGCTTTAATTAGATAAGATAGTCCTTTATTCGTCCCGCAGTGGGGAAATTTACAGCGTTACAGCAGCAAAACAGTAGAAAAATAACGATAATAAATAATAAACATGCATTGACAAAAAAAGTACAATATAAAAAGATATTAACACTAAGACTTTGTAAAGAAAGTTAAATAAAGTAGAATGTATAATGTACATAATAGACAATTTCCAGAATATATACAGGATGGACTAGATATTTACATGATAGACAGAGATGGAGAGCATGGGATGTTGTGTTTATATTGCACTTGTGTAAGATAACAGTTTATTGCACATGGGATGAGGAGCCTGGTTGTGTGTGGTCCACTGAGAGCAGTGCTTGTTATACATTCTGTGTTGTTCTGCTATACTATTCATATTCCAGCCAAACCCTTTTGATTCTATTTGATATTCCCACACTGTGGATTCATCTGAACCCGCGTGTTTTATAACTCAGTATCAGTAACTAGATCACGCTCTGGGGGGAGCGCTTTGTCGGGGGCGCGCGGGGGTCTGGGCGCGATTTGTCGGATCCAACCAATCCGGTGCGAGCAACAGCACAGTAACATTTGCATCAAGCGGATACAAAGAGAGCAGACTGTGCCTCGTCTCCTCACCCCGCTTCAGGAAAAGTCTCTACAGCCAAACATGCCGACAGAACAAGTCGTCAAAGCGCCCAAGAAGGGCTCCAAGAAAGCCGTCTCCAAGACCGCCACTAAGACCGGCAAGAAGAGGAGAAAGTCCAGGAAGGAGAGCTACGCCATCTACGTGTACAAGGTGATGAAGCAGGTCCACCCCGACACCGGCATCTCCTCCAAGGCCATGGGCATCATGAACTCCTTCGTGAGCGACATCTTTGAACGCATCGCCGGTGAGGCCTCCCGTCTGGCTCACTACAACAAGCGCTCCACCATCACTTCCAGGGAGATCCAGACCGCCGTCCGCCTGCTGCTGCCCGGGGAGCTGGCTAAGCACGCCGTGTCTGAGGGCACCAAGGCCGTCACCAAGTACACCAGCTCCAAGTAAACCTACTGCTGTTGAACCAACAACCCAAAGGCTCTTTTAAGAGCCACACACTTCATCTAAAGACGTTTCCTAATCATTCTATTACACAGATTAGTATAGGTCAACACATTAGTCTGCATCAGTTATTTTTGCATAGTGACTGTTGATTGAGCTGAAGTTCTGTGTACATGTGCAATTAAATTTCCTCTAACTAATAATGGTGTTTGCTGAACTCCATACTATCATTAATAAAAAAATAAATAAAAATAAATGATGCCGAGACTTTCCTCCTCGGACAGCTCCACAGTTGCCAATTTGAATGGTCGAAGAAGATCCTAGCACTCAGAAAGTCAAATTAATAGTTGTTCAGAGGTGCTTGGTCTGTAGTCAGACAGGACAGGGAAGCAGCCACGGTCTCTCTTTCGTCATATAAACGTTGTAGCATGTCATATGTACTATTCCATCTTGTTTCAACATCTTGAATGAGTTTAAGGGCAGGCCTGCCCATACCTGTCTGCATCTCTGTTAAGGCGAGTCCACACCGGACCGAAAATCGGCATCTTTGAGAGAGTCGGCGTCCGTGACATGAGTCTCCTTGGTGTGGTCGCTCGAATCGGCCCACGTCGGCCTTCATTTCAGCCGATTCAAATGTGTAATCCGCCATTCGAGTCGGCCATATTAAGTAGCCCGACTTCATTTACCGACGCGAGTCGGGCAGTCGGTGCGGTGTGGACCCGCGTTTAGCTTCTCCCTGGCCTTGCAACTGGAGCGGAAAAATCCAACAATTTTTTTGGCCTTAAGGCGAATCTCATTCAGTGGAGTTTCTTCCACTGCCTTCTTCACAATCAAGTTCAGAGTGTGGGCAAAACATGGCAAATGATAGAAGTTTTGGAGGTTCACACTCAGGACCATGTTTGCTGCATTGTCAGTCACCATGCAGTGTACCTTGGAGGTTAAACCCCACTCTTCCAGGAGCTCATGATTGGCCTGCACCATGTGTGTGTCATGAAACCGGGCAACACCAAGTACATACGTAGCCATCTCATCTTGGGGTGTTATGTAATGGCAGGTTATTCCAATATAGCTCTCGGTGTTGATGGAAGTCCACATATCAGCAGTGAGCCTCACAGCCTTCTGCACCTCAGCCTTGACCTTCTCCTTCGTGCTGGTGTACTTTTCAGTGACCATGTCAGTCAGCGCCTTCCGAGATGGGAGTACATAGTTGGGCTCAAGCTTATGCACAAAAGCCCTGAAGCCTTGGTCCTCCACAATGGTGAATGGCTGGAGATCCTTTACGACCATATCCACCAAAGCCCCATCCAAATCCACACTTCAGACTATTAGACTGATCTCAAAATGCGATCAGCATTGCAATTTTGGATGTATACAGTAACATTGTCACAGTGAATAAGTAGGAGAATGACCAGGTTTCCATAGTCTCAGGAAATCCCACTACAATTTAAAAATGGAAAACAAATATTAAAGCATACCTCTACTCAATGGTCTAGCATCAGTGGCAGCAGCAGCAGGCCTGGGGAGATCATTGTGAACCTCTGGGGTTAGAACTCCAGGATGAGTGCATCTCAGGTGGCGCATCATTGAGGATATATATCTAACAATATAGACAGCTGGGATCGGCTCCAGCCCCCCCGTGACCCTAAATACAGGATAAGCGGTAGAAAATGGATGGATGGATGGATCTAACAATATATACTCACTAAGTCACTCTCACAAAATCTCTAATTCTCTCTCTCAAACCATCTATCAAACTCACTCTCAAACTATCTGTCAAACTCACTCTCAAACTATCTGTCAAACTATCTGTCAAACTATGTCTCAAACTCCTAACACGAAAACCCTCAAAGAACTTGTGTTTCTGCATGGTTTTTAAGCGTTTTGAGCTTGTTAATTGAACCAATTTACTAATTGCACTGCAAACCATGGCACCTGTCGAAACTCAGCGATAGCTGTTTCGAAACATAGAGGCGTTCCTTCAATCACTGAACTACCGTCACGTGACCGCAGCAGCGTACATGACTCGGTAAATAATTGATCTTCGAAGCTGAAGGTTGGTATTTGGTGTATCAGAGCAATGTTGAAATACTTTTTTTTTTTCAATGTTTTAGACATTTTGGCGATGGTCGACACGAGCATGTATTCTGAATGTTACAAGGTTTATGTTGAGCTAATGCTAGCAAGCCTTGTAGCTTCCTCGCCAGCTTGCTACCAGTCATGCTAGGCTAATGCTCCTGTACTGCTGACGCACTAACTTTTTCAAACATAATATTCCCACTATATGATCACATGTTATGGTATGAATGTTGCGTTGATGGCAAAGAATGAAAGCCGGAGACCTGACCGCTTGCATTGTGTGCTGCTGCTTTTTATACCATATTAAAGAGTAAACCAGAGTGAGAACCTGTGTAGCGCTGACGTTCTCCTTACACCACACACGGACACAGTCTGTAACACTATGATGACAAATAAATGATATATAATTATAATGCGATAAACAATTAAGTAATCTATCCATCTAATATAAATCAGAGTTCAGAGTTGCTTCTTGGGCAATAAATATACTCCCCGGAATCGAACCCCGCGCGGGCGCGGGGGCCGTGTATACTAGTCCTTAACTCTCTTAACTTTCCCTATTCATTCTCTATGGTAGTCCTTAACACTACCGATGTAATATACTTTTGGCCACAAGCGGGATTGTGGGGACGCTGTTTTACCCTTTTCATACAAGTAAGGAAATTTGAGCTTTCTCACATTTGACAGCAGTAAAGATGCCCTAAATGTCATTCTTTTAGCCTGAAATTTGATTACTTTTGTCAAATATGACCTGTGTCTACTTAAATGGATTTTAGATCGACTAGTGTGGGTCAAATCAAGTAAAATGGTGGTTTTAGGTCATTTTGAAACTGTAAAACTGTATAAGCCATGTCTGTGTATATTTTTTTAGGGGACAGTGGTGACAATGAATTTAAGAATTTGCCC
Organism: Eutrigla gurnardus; assembly: GCF_963514095.1. Classification (NCBI taxonomy): domain Eukaryota; kingdom Metazoa; phylum Chordata; class Actinopteri; order Perciformes; family Triglidae; genus Eutrigla; species Eutrigla gurnardus. The sequence continues at coordinate 27,672,998 of NC_139923.1, read as the reverse complement.
AGGTTCCCACAAAGACGCAGAGTGGAGGAAGGTGGCAGAAGAGAGGGCAACGAGGACGTCAGCGGTGCAGCTGCCAACAGGTCATCTGTGCAGGTTCTGTCCCCAGCCTCTGAAGCAGGACCCCCAGAGCCCTCATTATATATAAAAATATGCATTTATGTTGTTTGGTGTTACGTAGTTTAAGAGTGGATTTACGTCCGATGACCCCAGCTATCATGTTTGGCAGCATATTGTGTTCAAAAGTTACAAATGATCATGTTCGTCTAAGTGCTGTGCCGTCGTCCACCGGCACCGACGGGGGCAGAATCCTGGGGGTTTGGAGTGGTGGGAGGTCCTCCATCTCTCCGAGAACGTCATTGGTGGCGACAGTATGCTGTAATACACTGTTTTCCACCACGTCCTCAGACAGGAGTTATAAAGCGAGGAGCCTGGCTGTGAAAGGCATTCAGTTGATTTACATTGACTAGAGAAAATGAGTGGAAGAGGCAAAGGCGGTAAAGGACTCGGTAAAGGAGGCGCCAAGCGTCACCGTAAAGTCCTCCGTGATAACATCCAGGGAATCACCAAGCCCGCTATCCGCCGTCTGGCTCGCCGTGGCGGAGTGAAGCGTATCTCCGGTCTGATCTACGAGGAGACCCGCGGCGTGTTGAAGGTCTTCCTGGAGAACGTCATCCGTGACGCCGTCACCTACACCGAGCACGCCAAGAGGAAGACCGTCACCGCCATGGATGTGGTCTACGCTCTGAAGAGGCAGGGACGCACCCTGTACGGCTTCGGTGGATAAACACGACCCGCTACTTAAACACGACCAAAGGCCCTTTTAAGGGCCAAACACTCCACTTAAAGAGCTCATTTCCGGTTTATATATATCTGTTTTTGAGGAAATTATTAGTGGCGCATGTTCTATTACGGAACAACAACAGGCTGCAGAATTATAAAAATTAACCAATTGGCCTGTTAATGGATTCTGATTTGGGTGTGAATCTCCACAGCCACTTGATTCATGTTTGGGAAGTTGGTCATTTTATATATTTTAGCAGATCGATTTAGTTTAATGGACTCGTTACACTAACTCTGAATATCTCTTCTCTTCCATAGAGACAAGTTATCACATTAGTTGCGAATCAATTAACTCAATCAAGGCGTTTGCCCGTTTTACATGGCTAAGATATCCTTTAGAGTTTTCCATCTCATTTCTTTCACTACAAATGTATTACATGTATGTGGTTTGAAGCTGATCCTGAAGTAACAAAATCACGAAGTAAATCTCAATGCATTACAGCACTGTAATGTTAATGTAAAAAAATATAAAGTTCGTTTGACACTGCAGAATAATAACTAATGAAATGGAAGTTCGTTGAAAATAAATATATGGGTGTATTTGGAAATATATTCCTACATTCTAAGGTAGGATGTCTTAATGCTATGTAATGACAATAGAATAAGCAGGAAAACGCTCTTTATGGACAGTGTGGTGGCTCTTAAAAGAGCCTTTTTGTCGGAGCGCTGGTCCACCAGACTGAGAACAGCTTACTTCTTCTTGGGTGCTGCTTTCTTCGCTTTGGGCTTGGCAACCCTCTTAGCGGGGGACTTCTTGGCTGCAGCGGCCTTTTTCACCACCTTCTTGGGGCTCTTGGTAGCTTTCTTGGGGCTCTTAGTGGCCTTCTTGGGGCTCTTGGCGGCGGGTTTCTTGGCAGCTACGGGCTTCTTCGCCTTCTTCGGGGATTTCTTAGCGACTGCCGGCTTCTTCGCTGCCGCCGCCTTGGGCTTCTTGGCCGCTGCGGGTTTCTTGGCTGCAGCCTTCTTGGGTTTAGCAACGGCTTTCTTCTCCGGCTTCTCGGCGACCTTCTTGTTCATCTTGAAGGAGCCGGAGGCGCCGGTCCCCTTGGTCTGGACCAGAGTCTCCTTAGCGACCAGAGCCTTGATGGCGGTCTTGACGCGGGAGTTGTTCTTCTCCACATCGTAGCCTCCGGCAGCCAGAGCCTTCTTGACGGCGGCCAGAGACACGCCGCTCCGCTCCTTGGACGCGGCCACAGCTTTGACGATGAGGTCTGCGACGCCGGGACCCGCCGGCCTCGGCTTGGTCACCTTCTTCTTGGCGGCTTTTGCCGGCGCGACGGCTGGAGCTGGAGCTTCTTCTGCCATTTTCTATTAGAGTTGTGTTTCTACGAACGAGAACGAGAGTCTGACCGGAATATTGGATTCTCCGGGGCTGGGGGCTGGACTTAAACACACCATGAGAACCGTGGAGACTCAACCCGGCCCGTGGCTGCTCTGTGCGGTCTGAAAGTCGGCTCACTTGTGTTTCTCTTCACCGATAAAAGAGTGAAAACTAAACGTGGGAGAAGAGCTGAAGGCTGACAGTGAAGGGAGCCGATAGCAGACTTGTGTCTCTTCATATTAAAGTCATGTAGAGATCTGATGCTCTCTGCTTTTAGTTTGGGGAGCCTCCAAACCTCACCTACTCACCGCCATGAGCAGCACTCTTCACTGACTTTTCCCACTTCTTTCTCTCCTAAAATGATTTAAAATCAACCTGAGCTCCATCAAAACCTGTTTCCCAGCTGGTCCACATGTTTGTTCAGGGACTCGATGTAAAAACATCCATCTAACGTTGATTATTTTGTCATAAAATGAAGTTATTCTGGGAGCAGCAAACACACTGATGCTGGTCGAGGCTTCTGGTGCAGTTTACTCAGACTTCCTATCAGAGCTGCTCATTGTGACTGTAAACATGTCCTCTCCTGATCAAAACCTTAAATATAAAGTTCATCATTCTAGTGTTAATGATTTAAAAAAAAACACTGACTAATAAACATCACTCGTCTGAGAAAACAGCAGTGGCTTTGAATGCAGTATCACTGGTTCATAGAAACACATATCGGTGTCATTATGAAACAGGGATGCAGCTGTAGTCCACTTATGATACACAAGAAAAACTAGACACATTTATTGAACAATAGCAATTATGTCAAAATGTCAAACAGCAGTTATTTTATATATTATGTATGTATTTATGTATTATTATGTATGATTATAAATCACTGAAAACTTTTATGTTCACCATAGCCTTCTGCTAAATCTTTTAACGTTTGCATTGTTTTTTGTTATTGCAAATATGTTTTTATTCTCCTTGTCTTTCTGTAATGCATTTTAATTTTGCCTTCATTTTCTTTTTAATTCTTAAAATTTTTCACTTTATTGTATGACATGTTATGATGTGAAGCACTCTGAGTCTGCCTTGTGTATGAAAGGTGCTATACGAATAAAGTTTTCTTGCCTTGCCTATTATGCAGATATTCCAAGTCCGGACTTCCTTCAAAAATCTGAGCATCACAAAGATATTTGTTTAACTGAATAAATCAGGCTTTTTGTTGTTATAGAAACACAAAGGATTCAATTCCACATTATGTACTTTTCAATGGACACTTTGAAATGAAAACCTGTTGAGTCTACACTCTTCACTGTGTGGAATATCCCACATATTCATCTTATATTTTCACAGCAACTTCATTAACGCATCATCGAATTGTTTGAGTATTTTTGCTCAGAATCAGTGGACGGAAGATTCTGATATCAAACTCAGATATCCGATGTCTAAGTCTGAATAATTCAGATCCAAATATTACCCCATCATTCCTCCCAGTGATTATTTCCCAGAATAAATGGGTTACCACTAGGCTAGCTCCTTAAAAATAAATCAATATAAATGAGCCAGTCTTTTGAACGGCTCTTTGAAAAGAATGGCTCCTCAAGACCCGGCTCCCTTCAAAGAGCCATGAATCCCATCTCTAATGTTTATTCTTTCACTACAGAAAATATATACTTGAAATAGAATGACTATTAAGTTTCATGAGAGGAATGAGTTCTTTAAGAGTTGAGTGTTTGGCTCTTAAAAGAGCCGTTTGGGGTTCTGGTTCCAGCAGTCAGCAGGGGCCTCATGTATCAATGTTGCGTACGCACAAAAACATGGCGTACGTAATTTTCCACACCAACGTTCAGATGTATCAAAAGTGAAATGAGCGTGGAAATGTGCGGTGTCTCACGGCAGCTTCATGGCTGGCGTACGCACGTTTCTACAGCTATTGTTCCTTTGGCGACACTCTGAGGTGATGCTGGGAAACTAATTATGTGAAAACAATTAGTCCTCAGAGTAATGTGCACATCAGAGACACATTAATGGACAATTAACACACACGTGTTTGCAATCATATGGATGAATATAAAAGCATGCGCAAAGTGATGAAAAAATGGCATTAACAATGGCAGCATGGCCTTGTTAGAAGACATCGCAAACGGTAACATCAGATGTGAGAGGGTGTTTAGAGAACGGGAGGATATGTTAGCAAATGACGACAACTGGCTCATGAGTCGTTTTAGGTTGCCGAGGCCAGTGTTACTGGAGCTGTGCGCAGAGCTGCGGTCGGCCCTAGAAAGAAACACAGCCAGGAGCCAGGGGTTGTCCGTGCCCACACAGGTGCTGACCACTCTGGGGTTTCTGGCAACAGGAGCCTTCCAGAGGGAACTGGCCGACCGGTCAGGAGTGTGCCAGTCCACTCTGAGCCGAGCCATGCCAGCTGTGTGGAACGGGATCATAAGAATGTCATCCAGGTACATCAAATTCCCATACAATGCTGTTGAACAGGCCAACATTAAAGCGTAATTTGCAGCAAGAGCCGGTTTCTCTAATGTAATCGGAGCTATTGACTGCACACATGTTGCTATAAAAGCGCCATCACAGGATGAATTTGTTTTTGTCAACAGGAAACATTTTCATTCAATAAATGTTCAAATAATATGTGATGCGCAAATGCAGCTCACCAACATCGTGGCAAGGTGGCCTGGTTCAACGCATGACTCGTTCATTCTTACTAATAGCATGGTTGGTAACAGGCTGGAGGCTGGCACGGTGCGCGATGGGTGGCTTCTCGGTGAGTAAATGTATCCGTTTAATTGCGCCCCGAATGTAAACCAGCAAAATGCCCATTTGGGCACGTGCATTCAAATATGTGCATTTGTTTTTCCCTGGTGAAAATAGAGCTGCAGAGCTATCTAACAAGCCCTTTATTGTCTCCTTGTGTTCAGTATTTGTGTCGATAAACGCGTGCGTAAAGTTGGAAATGTCACACACTGCAGTAGCCACGGCGCACTTCTGCAGTCATTAATATATATGATAATATAATATATAATATATTAATATCCTCCTGTCCCCCCGCCCGTTGCGGTCACGCTTCGGCGGTGGGCCGAAATCCTCCTCTTCACCTCCACCTTCACGTCGGACCATTTCTTTTTTTATTTCAGGGAGTGTGCGCTGCTCCGACCCCACAGCGTTCACTGCCTCACACACACGCTCCAACTCACATTTCTTTTTTTTTGTGTTAATGCCTGATGAGAGGCTACCAAATAATACTGGTCTTCGAGTCTCGACTTCGTTTAAGAGCGTTTCGAGCTCAGACTCGGTGAAGTTGCGCTTTTTCCCTTTTTCATTTTGTAGATCTGATGGTGCAGAGAGGGGAATCCCCCGTGCAGGCCCTATTTAAACCCATTTGCATATTTAAATGGAGGCGTGGACAGGGAGGAGTTTAGCACTTCCACATGTGCGCTTAATTCCACGTTGATTGGGATGTACAAAGGAAAAGTGCTTGGATCCATGTGTACGCACACTTTGATACATCTGATTTTTTTTGTGCGTACGACAGTTTCTGGATTCTAGCGTACGCCATTTTTCAGTAGGAAATCCACGCAATTCTTAGTACATGAGGCCCTGGGCCCTGGGCCTCATGTACTAAGAATTGCGTTCATGAAGAATAAAATATGTTGAGTAAATAAGGTGGATGGGAGAAACACTGCCTGTATACGATAAACACACATTGCTATTACATGCTGGACTGTCTCAGGGGCATCCCGGTCTACATCTGGGGCCTCATGTACTAAGAATTGCGTGGATTTCCTACTGAAACATTGCGTACGCTAGAATCTAGAAACTGTCCTACGCACAAAAAAAAATCAGATGTATCAAAGTGTGCGTACGCATGGATCCAAGCACTTTTCCTTTGTACATTCCAATCAACGTGGAATTAAGCGCACATGTGGAAGTGCTAAACTCCTCCCTGTCCACGCCTCCATTTAAATATGCAAATGAATTTAAATAGGGCCTGCACCGGGGATTCCCCTCTCTGCACCATCAGATCTACAAAATGAAAAAGGGAAGAAGCGCAACTTCACCGAGTCTGAGCTCGAAACGCTCTTAAACGAAGTCGAGACTCGAAGAACAGTATTATTTGGTAGCCTCTCATCAGGCATAAACACACAAAAAAAGAAATGTGAGTGGGAGCGTGTGTGTGAGGCAGTGAATACTGTGGGGTCGGAGCAGCGCACACTCCCTGAAATAAAAAAGAAATGGTCCGACGTGAAGGTGGAGGTGAAGAGGAGGATTTCGGCCCACCGCCGAAGCGTGACCGCAACGGGCGGGGGGACAGGAGGATATTAATATATTATATATTATATTATTATATATATTAATGACTGCAGAAGTGCGCCGTGGCTACTGCAGTGTGACATTTCCAACTTTACGCACGCATTTATCGACACAAATACTGAACACAAGGAGACAATAAAGGGCTTGTTAGATAGCTCTGCCGCTCTATTTTCACCAGGGATAAACAAATGCACATATTTGAATGCACGTGCCCAAATGGGCATTGTGCTGGTTTACATTCGGGGCGCAATTAAACGGATACATTTACTCACCGAGAAGCCACCCATCGCGCACCGTGCCAGCCTCCAGCCTGTTACCAACCATGCTATTAGTAAGAATGAACGAGTCATGCGTTGAACCAGGCCACCTTGCCACGATGTTGGTGAGCTGCATTTGCGCATCACATATTATTTGAACATTTATTGAATGAAAATGTTTCCTGTTGACAAAAACAAATTCATCCTGTGATGGCGCTTTTATAGCAACATGTGTGCAGTCAATAGCTCCGATTACATTAGGGAAACCGGCTCTTGCTGCAAATTGCGCTTTAATGTTGGCCTGTTCAACAGCATTGTATGGGAATTTGATGTACCTGGATGACATTCTTATGATCCCGTTCCACACAGCTGGCATGGCTCGGCTCAGAGTGGACTGGCACACTCCTGACCGGTCGGCCAGTTCCCTCTGGAAGGCTCCTGTTGCCAGAAACCCCAGAGTGGTCAGCACCTGTGTGGGCACGGACAACCCCTGGCTCCTGGCTGTGTTTCTTTCTAGGGCCGGCCGCAGCTCTGCGCACAGCTCCAGTAACACTGGCCTCGGCAACCTAAAACGACTCATGAGCCAGTTGTCGTCATTTGCTAACATATCCTCCCGTTCTCTAAACACCCTCTCACGTCTGATGTTACCGTTTGCGATGTCTTCTAACAAGGCCATGGCTGCCATTGTTAATGCCATTTTTTCATCACTTTGTGCATGCTTTTATATTCATCCATATGATTGCAAACACGTGTGTGTTAATTGTCCATTAATGTGTCTCTGATGTGCACATTACTCTGAGGACTAATTGTTTTCACATAATTAACAGTTTCCCAGCATCACCTCAGAGCGTCGCCAAAGGAACAATAGCTGTAGAAACGTGCGTACGCCAGCCATGAAGCTGCCGTGGGACACCGCACATTTCCACGCTCATTTCACTTTTGATACATCTGAACGTTGGTGTGGAAAATTACGTAGGCCATGTTTTTGTGCGTACGCAACATTGATACATGAGGCCCCTGGTCTCTTGTCTGGCGTGGTAGACCAGGGTCAATTAGAGAAAGTGATTCTCTGTCTGTCCAGTAGGTGACAACAGAGCACTTTCTAACAGACTGGTATAGAGCCGTTTTAACCCAGAGTTGTTGAGACAATTCAGTCTGGACCAAAGTGGAGGCCATGTTGATAAAAGAATTAAAAGACCTTTAGAGTGACCTTTTCTTGTGACCAGCAGTGGGCCTCATCAACAAGATTCGGGACCCCCACTGACAGACTCTAACCCCCCACCCAGTAACTACATGTTACACTAACACACATCCTGGACTATTATCCCTGATCATTGCACATATCATCATCTCTTTATATATTGTATATATACTGTGAACTTACACATCCAGTTTTGTTATTTTTTGCACTCCCTGCACAAACTGCACCGCCTCAAAACAGTTATATTGTACATACTTGTTTATGTTATATGTTATAGTGTCTCTTATATATTTTTTAGTGTAAATTTCTATTCCAGTACTTTTTCTCTTTTTTATTACATGTTTATTGTATGCACCAAACACAACCAAGACAAATTCCTTGCAAGTGAAAACTTACTTTGGCAATAAACCTGATTCTCATTCTGATTCTGATTAATAACGCTGTCTAATCGGCATGTTGATATGCCAAACGGATAGATTGGACACATTTAAACTAATTTGTGAACAAGATGGGAGAGAAAGCGGCCTTTTGTGTCTTCGTAGAAAAAGTCTGAGATCTTTGATATCAGTTTATGAAAATTTGGAGCAAAAACATTTTTGTGTTCATATTTTTGTTCAGCATAAGAAGCTATTTCAGACAACATAACAGACGAATGCCAAAGCTGTTCCTTTGATTTTAACCAGTCAATAAGCATCTGTAGCTTTATAGCTACTTATTTTTGTTATGCTGATTACATATTTTCACATCCAACTCATGTAGAGACTTCTAGTTTGGGATGCTGTAGGCACTGTGGTTGGTGTTTGGTTCAGGATTTACAAGTTAATGATAGGTGTAATTGTAATCGTTCCAAAGTTTGCACTGTTTTTTTCATGTATCTGAAGGGCGGGTGGTTTCCAGAATGATGACTGGAAAATAGTTACAGGTCACATTATGTGGCAATTGCGATATTTGCTCTATGAAAAGAAGAACTAGCGTGGTCCGAGACTTCCAGTCGGTGCCTGCATCTTCTATCTGTTCAGTGAACACTACACATGCAAACAAACCCGACCGACCTCCACCGTCGACTTCCACCCGTCAACACACACAGCAACCAAGAGCCCAATGTTCCAGAGGGGATGTAACACTCACTTTAAACTCTGAAACTCAGTCACACATGATTGATGGCACAGACGACTGTAGGCCAAACCAGGACAACATTTCCCATTTCAGAAGATTGTCCCAGTTTGTTTATGTTTTGGTTTTGTATGTTTTATACGATTTGTTTTCAAGAAGGTAACAAGTGTCCCAGCGGATTGAAGGTTGAAAACTTTGAGTCAGTTGGTAACGTGACGTGTATAGGAGTGTATTGGAGAGGTGATTGAGAAGGTTTAAACGATTATGATTGCTTTTTATGTAAGCGATTTATAAAGATGCTCATGTGATACTTGCCTAAAATGGCTTACCTATAATTCAGAATAATGACTTTGATTGAGATCATTGTTTTTTTTCCTTTCCTTTAGTTTGTGGTAGATTTGATCTTGTGTACTCTGAATATAATTATTAGGTATTTTGATTAATTGTGTTTGATTATTACATATTTTGATGATTTTTTGATGGTGTGAATCAGATGTAATTGCATTGTGAAAAAAACCCAAATAATTATTAATGACTTTTTCTACAAATTAATGAAATGGCAATATTTTCAACTTCTCTTGAGGATTTCTTTTTTGATTCCACACTGGCCTTTAGTGGCCTTTAAGGAGGGATTGTTTGGATTCTTCCATTTTTTACTTTACCACCAAGAGCCCTCTTCCATTTTATTATTGTACAATGGGGAGCTTTGCTCCATTATATCTACATTAATGCTCTATTTACTTTAAGACTGTTGATTATGTGAGCCATACCGTTACACTGACTCCTGCCTAGCACTGCTAGTTCACTTGACCATAGATTACCATACTCATGAACACCTGCACGGTGGTGTAGTGGGTAGCACTATTGCCTCACAGCAAGAGCTCCGTGTTTGATTCCCGGGTTCCTTCTGTGTGGAGTTTGCATGTTCTCCCTGTGTGAACGTGGGTTCTCTCCGGGTTCACCGGCTTCGTCCCACAGTCCAAAGACATGCAGGATGGGGATAGCCACCGGTCCGACGAATTAAAGGCCACGATTCATACAGCTGTCATTTTAACGTTTATTTCTCTCTCTGCTCCTTAGCAGACACAGTGAAAACGATAAAATAAAACAAGACGCACAAATAACATTTAAACATATGTCCAGCCGTTTCAAAGTCTCTTAATAAAGTGTCAATTTTCAGACAGGCCTATACACGTGATTATCTTAAATCTTCAAAATATACAGTACAAGTGCACACGAAATATCTCACACAAATATCAAATCAAATTAAATTACAATGAATATAATATTACCGTGTGCACCTCTCGAACCGTGCAGAATAATTAAAGTTTGTGGCTGTGCGTTCCTTCTCTGTCGCCATGATGGGTCTCTCTGCCGCCATGCTTAGCTTACATCCCATAATGCAAAAACACATATGACCCCTCAAACTCTTGAATCGGCATTATTTACACAGTTTACACCAACAGTCTGGATTTCAAAATCAAGTTATCCTTTTGCATACTTACAACATATTAATAAAATATAACCAGAAAAATGTCTCTCAGACGGTTACAAAGGGGATAGGTTCATTGATGACTCTAAATGTCCCGTAGGTGTGAATGTGAGAGTGAATGGTTGTCTGTCTCTACATGTCGGCCCTGTGATAGACTGGTTACCTGTCCAGGTGAACCCTGCCTTCGCCCAATGACAGCTAGGATCGACCACCGTCCGCCTGCTGCTGCCCGGTGAGCTGGCTAAGGGCACCAAGGCCGTCACCAAGTACACCAGCTCCAAGTAAACGTACTGCTGTTGAACCAACAACCCAAAGGCTCTTTTAAGAGCCAAACACTTGATCTGAAGGCATTTTCCTGTTGCCATGACAACGTAACTCAACTCTGCATAATTGTCCATTTCTTCACATCTACTGAAAAGCAAAGAAATTGAGCTGATTGTCACTATCCCAAGGAGAAAAAGACCATGGTATCAACTTCCTTATTATGTTTATTATAATAATTATATAAACATTAATCAAGTGCTGCCAAGGAGACAACACAATCCCTGTTAAAATAACATTTCACTATTTCCCAACCAGATTCAAATGAAGACCGTTTCACTTTCATAGTTCCATACACCATAGACTGGTCTCTTCTGTAGTCATTTGTCCACCTTTTTTTTTTATTTACTCTTTTGGTATTTATTCTCTACTATACTACATTTGTTTAAATAAACTTAAAGTAACCACATCATTCAGGGAAAATCTGATTTCAAAAGGACTAAATATTCACTTTGCCCATAAATCTAAACTCGCTTACTGGATTATGTGAAATTATGTTTTTTGCAATATTTACAAATTGTTGAATATATATTTTTTATTTTTTCATTGGATAACTGCTGTTGGATTTGATGATCATACAGCATATGTATATAATTAATTTGTAATACTTATAAAGAGAAATTGGTATTTAGCATATATACACATGTGAGTAAAGCACAACTTAAAAGTGGATAATTGTAGACATAGCCATTACATTCTAAGTAAAAAGGGTTTCAGCTCGTATATCAAGCTACTGAGTTTTCAAATTGTTGTATTTTACCCAGCAGGTACAGACGCTTTTACTTAATCATCTAAGTACTTCTTCCACAAATCCTCAACTTCCAGGTTGTGAAGCGCTGCTGGTCGACTTTTCTTCCGGTTCTTGTAACACAATGGTCACTTTTTGGGCGGGCAGAGGCGCTCAGAGGCCAACCAATCACGTGAGAGCAACAGCACAGTGATATTTGCATCAAGCGGAATGAAAAGGAGGAGACTGTGCCTCGTCTCCTCACTCCGCTTCAGGAAAAGTCTCTACAGCCAAACATGCCGACAGAACCAACCGTGAAAGCGCCCAAGAAGGGCTCCAAGAAAGCCGTCTCCAAGACCGCCACTAAGACCGGCAAGAAGAGGAGAAAGTCCAGGAAGGAGAGCTACGCCATCTACGTGTACAAGGTGATGAAGCAGGTCCACCCCGACACCGGCATCTCCTCCAAGGCCATGGGCATCATGAACTCCTTCGTGAGCGACATCTTTGAACGCATCGCCGGTGAGGCCTCCCGTCTGGCTCACTACAACAAGCGCTCCACCATCACTTCCAGGGAGATCCAGACCGCCGTCCGCCTGCTGCTGCCCGGGGAGCTGGCTAAGCACGCCGTGTCTGAGGGCACCAAGGCCGTCACCAAGTACACCAGCTCCAAGTAAACGTACTGCTGTTGAACCAACAACCCAAAAGGCTCTTTTAAGAGCCACCCACTTCTTCTAAAGACGTTTCCTAATTACATATTTCATACACCTTAAAAGTTGGGCCACCTCAGAGCAATACATATATTTGTTTCGTTTAGACATTTTACAAATATTCCTGTGCAGAAATGGTAACGTTTTATGTTGAGCTAATGCTAGCTAGCTTTGTCGCTTTGTGTCTGCCGTAATCCTTATTTGTCTTATTTCGGTAAGTCATTTCTGCTCTCTGAGCAGTTGTGCAGAAAGTTTAACATCACTGTCATTGTCTGCTTTTTATACCAGTTGGGCTTTATTAATTGTGTTTACATATGATGTTGCATGAAACCTCCGAAGCCTAGCTTTGTAAATGTTATGTTGCCTTTCATGGACTAATAGCATTCCATATCTCATTCATCGTGAAGGGTTTATAAAATGGGATTTCTATTCAGAAATGGTTTAATGTTCATAAAGTAATGCTTATTTCATGCTGGTTTTGAATCATTATTGTAAATGTAAAATAAAATAGCTCTCATCTAGGAAGTCAAACACAATATTCCCACTATACGATCACATGTTATGGTATGAATGTTGCATTAATGGCAAAGAATGAAAGCCGGAGACCTGACCGCTTGCATTGTGTGCTGCTGCTTTTTATACCATATTAAAGAGTAAACCAGAGTGAGAACCTGTGTAGCGCTGACGTTCTCCTTACACCACACACGGACACAGTCTGTAACACTAAGATGACAAATAAATGATATATAATTATGATGCGATAAACAATTAAGTAATCTATCCATCTAATATTTAATATAATATATTCAATCTAATATATTGTATATAATCAGAGTTCAGAGTTGCCTCTTGGGCAATAAATTTACTCCCCGTCGGGGAATCGAACCCCGGTCTTCCGCGTGACAGGCGGAGATACTGTCCACTATACTAACGAGGAAGTGCGACATCTGTGGTTACTATTATCGTTATAACGCATGAATTACGCTGTTATTACTGCATTTGTGTTGTTTGGTGTTACGTAGTTTAAGAGTGGATTTACGTCCGATGACCCCAACTATCATGTTTGGCAGCATATTGTGTTCCAAAATTACAAATGATCATGTTCGTCTAAGTGCTGTGCCGTCGTCCACCGGCACCGACGGGGGCAGAATCCTGGGGGTTTGGAGTGGTGGGAGGTCCTCCATCTCTCCAAGAATGTCATTGGTGGCGACGGTATGCGGTAATACACTGTTTTCCACCACGTCCTCAGACAGGAGTTATAAAGCGATGAGCCTTAGTGGACGATATTCGATTCTTCGACATTGAAAAAGCATTCGACAAAGTATGGCACAACGGACTCAAATACAGACTACTGGACACCAACCTCAAACTGCCACAACCCACCCAATCCATCATTTCAAGCTTTCTGGATAACCGTCAAATCAAAGTGAAAGTTGCTTCCACAATCTCAACATCTTTCACCCCCCAAGCAGGAGTTCCACAGGGTGCAGTTTTGAGCCCACTATTATTCCTCATATACATTTCTGACATCTACTACCCCCCAGCCACCATAGCCAAAGTCTCACAGTTTGCAGATGACCTCTGTTACTGGTCCAGCTCAAAACGCCCACACCTAGCAGCCAAGAAACTCCAAACATGCATCGCTGAAATAGAAACCTGGACAAACATGTGGAGAATCAAACTGAACCCTGTCAAGACCCAATGCATCCTCTTCACCAAAAACCCACACCTGCAGACCAACAACATCAACTTGTCACTCAACAATCACCAAATCAATACCAGCAAAGACGCAACGTTCCTCGGTGTAACATTCCAAAACAATATGACCTGGACCAAACACATCAATAACCTGGAACAAAAAGCAAACAACAGACTCAACCACCTCAAAGCCCTCTGTGGAAAACATGGCGCATCACCATCAACAGTCATTAAAGTTTACCTGGCATACATCAGACCACTCTTTGAATACTCCGTCCCTGCCTGGATCACCCTCTCCGACAACCAGCTACAACGACTACAAGTCATTCAAAACAAAGCACTGAAACTGGCTCACAGACTCCCATCTTACATCAGCAACCATTACATCCACACCATAACTGGCATTCAGACTGTCAGAAAGAGACACAAAGTCATAGCACGGAAATACATGAGAACAGCAATAAACAACCCTTCACTCCAGAAAACCATACAGGAAGCACACACCATAGTTGATACCCCCATGTCATTCATGCTGCAGCTGGCCAAAGACCCCCACTTACAGACCCCCCAAAGCTCCCAGAACTGAATTAATGAACTTGTAGATCACTTCTCCTAACATCACACCACATGCAAACACACACACACACACACACACACACACACACAGTAATGTAAATAATATGCACACACGGTGTTTGGTTTATTGTTATTTTTATTTGTTTATTTGTGCCTTGGTCTTCATGTGTTAAAACCTCACGAGTCCTTTGCCTCCTCCCACCTCTCCGCCCCCCTCCTGACATCAAAAATTATGGGTAGAAAAGGGCACAAGCCCTGAGCTATCCCTCCAGGATCATGACTCTTTAGCCTTAGGACGATATTCAGTTAATTTACATTGACTAGTGAAAATGAGTGGAAGAGGCAAAGGCGGTAAGGGACTCGGTAAAGGAGGCGCCAAGCGTCACCGTTAAGTCCTCCGTGATAACATCCAGGGAATCACCAAGCCCGCTATCCGCCGTCTGGCTCGCCGTGGCGGAGTGAAGCGTATCTCCGGTCTGATCTACGAGGAGACCCGCGGCGTGTTGAAGGTCTTCCTGGAGAACGTCATCCGTGACGCCGTCACCTACACCGAGCACGCCAAGAGGAAGACCGTCACCGCCATGGATGTGGTCTACGCTCTGAAGAGGCAGGGACGCACCCTGTACGGCTTCGGTGGATAAACACGACCCGCTACTTAAACAAGACCAAAGGCCCTTTTAAGGGCCAAACACTCAACTTAAAGAGCTCATTTCCGGATTTTTTTCCTGATCTATGAAGCAATGTACAGAATAACTTGATATTCTGGTGTATGTGTGGCTTTATTTTAAGTAATTAATGTGTATAATCTAGTCATCATAATCTAGTCATCTCATATTTGATCATATTTCCATATGCTAATTCATGTTGATGCTTACCTTGGCTCTCATCTTTCCCCCATCTCTAATTTTCAGACACTTTGACTACATTATAGTTAAAACCAGTATTTTAATTTACCATTACTTGATTTGACCCACACTAGTGGATCTAAAATCCATTTAAATAGACACAGGTCAAATTTGACAAAAGTAATCAAATTTCAGGCTAAAATAATGACATTTAGGGGATCTTTACTGCTGTCAAATGTGAGAAAGCTCAAATTTCCTTACTTGTATGAAAAGGGTAAAACAGCGTCCCCACAATCCCGCTTGTGGCCAAAAGTTTATTACATCGGTAGTATTAAGGACTACCATAGCGAATTAATAGGGAAAGTTAAGAGAGTTAAGGACTAGTATACACGGCCCCCGCGTATACTAGTCTTAATTGTTTATCGCATTATAATTATAAATCATTTATTTGTCATCATAGTGTTACAGACTGTGTCGGTGTGTGGTGTAAGGAGAACGTCAGCGCTACACAGGTTCTCACTCTGGTTTACTCTTTAATATGGTTGTATTCCAGCATACCATATGTTCACAGTCTTGAAATGGGATTGAAGTGGTCATGCTATTACATGGTATTTTTTGCAATAACACTATTTATGTGGTGAGTTTTTCCTCATGCATCCCCTCCTGAATGACTGACTGAGCCCTTTATCTCAATTTTCCCTACCAGCTAACACCAGATAACTCAGACTGTTGCAAAGAGATGTGACATCTGAAGTGCATCTTCACAGAATCCTTTCATTGATCGTTCCACTCTCAACAGGAAATGAAAACATTCTTAATTACCAAGTTATCTGAGGCCTACAATTCCAGTATCAATTTACTCAAGAGGAAAAGGGGTTTCTTGAAATAAAACCCACTATAATCTGTTGATCCTCTCAACTATATACTACGTGGGAACATATCCAAATCAAACAGGACTTTTTTGTTTAAAAACTGTGAAATTATATGCAAGTGTAGAGTCCACTCAATGATATTCAATACCTGCAGAAAAGTTTGAAGAGAGGCTGGGAGATCTTGGGTACTGTAAATAAACTTGTGAATAAACAAACAAATCTGGTAAGTATTCAGTTTGGAAATAGGTAGAATAGAGAAGTTAATAAAAAGTGGTGCTGATGGAGCATATCTGTTTGAATGGGAAATTAATCTTAAGAACCTCTTTTGAATAATAAATAATTTTGTGAGATGGGTTTGATATGAAGCAGCCCAGACCATGTTACAGTAGTTTAAATACGGAAACAAAAAACTGTAATTAAGAGTTAGATGAGCAGAGGGATGGATTAGAGGACAAACTTTTCTTAATATACCCATCATCTTTGTGGACTTTTGCAGACAAGGTCTATATGGTTTGTCCATTTTAGTCTTTCATCTACCAGTACACCCAGGAATTTTGTTGCTTTTACTTGTGTGACTTCTGCTCCATTGATAAATATTTTTGCCAACTCTTTGGGGTAAGACTTATTTGTGCTGCAAAAGACCAAGAAGTTACATTTCTTCACATTTAGCTTATTAAGTTGAAACCATTTAGAAATAACAGATAATTTGTCATTCACACTGTCAATCAGATATTTGAAATCATTATGGGTTGCTATAAGGTTAGTATCATCAGCAAATAATATAGGAAGAAAATGTTTGCAAGACATGGCTAAGTCATTTATATAAATCTGAAATAATAACGGGCCCAGAAAAGATCCCTGTGGCACCCCATCATAATTTTGGACTTGGTAGAAATATAACCATTTAGTGACACATATTGTTTTCTGTTATACAAGTAATTTGAGAACCAGCTCAGGGCAATATCCTTAATCCCATATCTATTTAATTTGTCAATCAAAACACTATGATTGACCGTGTCAAATGCTTTGCTTAAGTCCAGGAAGATCCCAATGGCAAACTTTCTATTATCCATGGCAGATGAAATAATATTGGTTAGCTGGAGTAACGCATGCTCTGTTGTGTTTCTTGCAAAATCCATACTGGTGTTCATATAGAATGTTGTTCTCATTTAAGTGCTTGGATAATCTAGTGAAAACCAGTTTCTCTAATATTTTAGATATACAAGGCAGGATGGAAATAGGTCGATAATTTCCAAAGTCGTCCGTCATACCTGTCTTAAAGATGGGGAATAACCCCAGAGTTGAGTGAGAGAGTGAGAATATGGGTTATAGGCTGGACTAAGTAATCGGCAGTTTCTTTAATCAAGATGCTCTTAATACCATAGTTCCATGATGGTATCAAGAACCTCTTGTGTGGTTGGAGGACTTAAGTTACTGAGAGAGGGATATTGCCCCCTAATCAAGTGACAAGGGTTCTCATTAATATGCAATATACGTGAAGCCAGGTCAGAACTAATATTAATGAAGAAATTGTTAAAGCCGTCAGCAATTTTGTTGGGTTCTGAGTAGACCCTCTTTCCCATGATCCTTTGGTATGGGTCTATTTGCACAAATGGTCCACACACACGCGCACGTTTTCCGTTGTATGTACGTTTTTTACTTTCCATGAACACCAGCAACACATTCTTGGGACAGGAAATAAGCTCTTTAACTCGAGTGTTTGGCCCTTAAAAGGGCCTTTGGTCGTGTTTAAGTAGCGGGTCGTGTTTATCCACCGAAGCCGTACAGGGTGCGTCCCTGCCTCTTCAGAGCGTAGACCACATCCATGGCGGTGACGGTCTTCCTCTTGGCGTGCTCGGTGTAGGTGACGGCGTCACGGATGACGTTCTCCAGGAAGACCTTCAACACGCCGCGGGTCTCCTCGTAGATCAGACCGGAGATACGCTTCACTCCGCCACGGCGAGCCAGACGGCGGATAGCGGGCTTGGTGATTCCCTGGATGTTATCACGGAGGACTTTACGGTGACGCTTGGCGCCTCGTTTGCTGAGTCCCTTACCGCCTTTGCCTCTTCCACTCATTTTCACTGGTCAATGTACATAATGATTCAGACTAAGGCTAAAGAGTCATGATCCTGGAGGGATAGCTCAGGGCTTGTGCCCTTTTCTACCCATCATTTTTGATGTCAGGAGGGGGGCGGAGAGGTGGGAGGAGGCAAAGGACTCGTGAGGTTTTAACACATGAAGACCAAGGCACAAATAAACAAATAAAAATAACAATAAACCAAACACCGTGTGTGCATATTATTTACATTACTGTGTGTGTGTGTGTGTGTGTGTGTGTGTGTGTGTGTGTGTGTGTGTGTGTGTGTGTTTGCATGTGGTGTGATGTTAGGAGAAGTGATCTACAAATTCATTAATTCAGTTCTGGGAGCTTTGGGGGGTCTGTAAGTGGGGGTCTTTGGCCAGCTGCAGCATGAATGACATGGGGGTATCAACTATGGTGTGTGCTTCCTGTATGGTTTTCTGAAGTGAAGGGTTGTTTATTGCTGTTCTCATGTATTTCCGTGCTATGACTTGGTGTCTCTTTCTGACAGTCTGAATGCCAGTTATGGTGTGGATGTAATGGTTGCTGATGTAAGATGGGAGTCTGTGAGCCAGTTTCAGTGCTTTGTTTTGAATGACTTGTAGTCGTTGTAGCTGGTTGTCGGAGAGGGTGATCCAGGCGGGGACGGAGTATTCAAAGAGTGGTCTGATGTATGCCAGGTAAACTTTAATGACTGTTGATGGTGATGCGCCATGTTTTCCACAGAGGGCTTTGAGGTGGTTGAGTCTGTTGTTTGCTTTTTGTTCCAGGTTATTGATGTGTTTGGTCCAGGTCATATTGTTTTGGAATGTTACCCCGAGGAACGTTGCTTCTTTGCTGGTATTGATTTGGTGATTGTTGAGTGACAAGTTGATGTTGTTGGTCTGCAGGTGTGGGTTTTTGGTGAAGAGGATGCATTGGGTCTTGACAGGGTTCAGTTTGATTCTCCACATGTTTGTCCAGGTTTCTATTTCAGCGATGCATGTTTGGAGTTTCTTAGCTGCTAGGTGTGGGCGTTTTGAGCTGGACCAGTAACAGAGGTCATCTGCAAACTGTGAGACTTTGGCTATGGTGGCTGGGGGGGTAGTAGATGTCAGAAATGTATATGAGGAATAATAGTGGGCTCAAAACTGCACCCTGTGGAACTCCTGCTTGGGGGGTGAAAGATGTTGAGATTGTGGAAGCAACTTTCACTTTGATTTGACGGTTATCCAGAAAGCTTGAAATGATGGATTGGGTGGGTTGTGGCAGTTTGAGGTTGGTGTCCAGTAGTCTGTATTTGAGTCCGTTGTGCCATACTTTGTCGAATGCTTTTTCAATGTCGAAGAATATTGCCAGGGTTATTTCTTTTTTGTTGAAGTTTCTGTGGATGTCTTCTGATAGTCTGAGAATGATTCAGACCACTGGGCTGCCTTCTTTTTAAATCCTGCCAGAGGACGTGATTGAAACTATGGGTGGGTGGGGGTTGGATTTTTCTTCCTCTGTGGATTTTCATGACTTGTCATAGTCACCAGCGCCCCCTATTGAACACCAGCATTCATCAGGGGTTGTTGATGACAAGAAAGCATAGTGATAGTTTGGTGATCTTACTCAATAAAGTAGTGTTATAAAGGTATGACATCATAGCTCAGTCGTGAAACTCAATCATTGACACACTAACGACACATACGACGACACTTTACATTTAGGGCATTTAGCAGACGCAGTTGTCACAATAAGTACATTTGTCCAAAGAAAGAGGGGGGGTGTTAGTTGGTCATGTTATGCAGAGTCGAACAGGTGAGTCTTGAGTCCTTTTCGGAAGATGGCAGTGACTCTGCTGCCCTTACATTGGTTGGGAGTTCGTTCCACCACTGAGGACCAGAACAGAGTCCGAATCTGGACTTTGCCGAGCGACATTTGTTTGATTTCAGCGATGGTGGTACCAGCCAGCCAGCTGAAGTAGAGGAGCGAAGTGCTCGCTTTGGGACGTGTGGTTTGACCAGTGTTTGGAGATAGATGGGTGCCGTTCCATTGATGGCCTTGAAGACCAGTGTCATCGTCTTGAATTGGATGTTGGCTAAAAAGAAGGAAGCCAGTGGAGGTCACGGAGAAGGGGGGTCACATAGGAGAATTTGGGTAGATTGAAGACAAGGCGTACTGCAGCGTTCTGGATACGCTGCAATGGTTTAGTCGCGGGGGCCGGGAGTCCAGCCAGGAGAGTTACAGGAGTCATTAGACATTACAATGTTAGTTATCTGTAAAGATAAATGCTTAAAACATTTCCAGAATTTGTGTATGTTTTGGCTTTACGAGACAATGTCACTCATGCAAATGTACACATTAGTTTATTTTGTCTCGCTCTGGTGTAGTGTAGGGAAGTTGGCCATGTATTCATTATGCTGCAGCCATTTAAGAGTTTTTGTGTTTAGGTCAAATTTGAAGTTGTACTGGTAGAGTAGCTTCAGTACTAAACGAACAATACTAAAAGCAATTTGAGCAGCAATCTAGTTGGGCATTTGTAGTGGCTTTTATATAGTTAAAGGAAACAGGAAAACATCTTTAGAAGAAGTATGTGGCTCTTAAAAGAGCCTTTGGGTTGTTGGTTCAACAGCAGTACGTTTACTTGGAGCTGGTGTACTTGGTGACGGCCTTGGTGCCCTCAGACACGGCGTGCTTAGCCAGCTCCCCGGGCAGCAGCAGGCGGACGGCGGTCTGGATCTCCCTGGAAGTGATGGTGGAGCGCTTGTTGTAGTGAGCCAGACGGGAGGCCTCACCGGCGATGCGTTCAAAGATGTCGCTCACGAAGGAGTTCATGATGCCCATGGCCTTGGAGGAGATGCCGGTGTCGGGGTGGACCTGCTTCATCACCTTGTACACGTAGATGGCGTAGCTCTCCTTCCTGGACTTTCTCCTCTTCTTGCCGGTCTTACTGGCGGTCTTGGAGACGGCTTTCTTGGAGCCCTTCTTGGGGGCTTTGACGGTTTGGTCTGGCATGTTTGGATGTCTTCAGTAACGCGATAAAGTCCCGAGCTACAGTCTGCTCTCTTTGTATCCGCTTGATGCAAATGTCACTGTGCTGTTGCTCGCACAGGATTGGTTGGATCCGACAAAGCGCGCCCAGCCTCCAGCGCGTCCCCAACAAAGCGCCCCCCGAATAACCGTTAATTTATTACTGGTACAGTGTCACAGGGGTGTAAAAAGTAACATGAACTGTCTAGAACATGGAGATTAGATACAGTTTGACACCTTGTAAACCACTGAGCACTGAACATCAGTTCAACATCACCTAAAACGAATACACATGTGAAAAACCCACCCAATTTAACTTAATGTTAGAAAATGCACACAAAACATAGTCCAACAAAAGAACATTGTCTAACAGTAGAACATGTGCATTCAAACTACTTAAAATGACTAAATATTAGGGGTGTGAATCTTTGGCTTCACTTCGATTCGATTAACGATACAGTAGTTGGCGATTCGATTGAAGGACGATTTTTTTTTTGGAACGATTCGATTCGATTCGATTCAGTAACTTGTAACCAAAATTCTATATCGATTAAATAAACATGCAATAATGCGAGTGAGACTATTTGTATTCTTCTGAAAGGTGAAAAATAACATATTTATTCTGTAAAAAAAGTAAACCTGCATAATATTTTATGCTGAATACAAAAATGTAATTAAAATATGCTCGGTTATTTTTAACATTTTCAGTAGACTACATACTGGCAGGGGAGAGTGTGTCTTAAACGTATTAAAACATTAATCATAAGAATCACGATTAATCCAATTAAATGCATTTATATAGATTATTGGTGAAGCCAAAACGATTCATTCTATTTATTTATTGTAGCAGATCGATTTAGTAGAATCTATAGGACTGACAATCGATTCATCGATTAATCGAATGAATCGTTACACCGATACTAAATATATAGTAAGGAATCAGGGTTCTTGACCTTTCTTTGCTGTGAAGTCATCAGTGTGAAATAACATTTTACTGATTAATGTTATTGAATAAATAATAGATATACTAATTTGCTTTCTTAAAATATGGTTTTCTATGTGGTATATTTCTAGTATATATATAGAGTATTATAGTTATATGTCTAGTGTAACACATAATATGTACATTTACTTGTTTGGATAACTGACTGCTGTAAGTAAATAACTTGCAAGCATCTAGATTGTTGATGTAAAAAAAACTGTTTCGGAGATGTAAAACTAATTACTACATTGTATGTGAATGTAGTCTGGTCAGGCCACTTGGATTTCAAGTAGTTTAATAATTTGGTTCAATTCTGTATACTATGGAAACTGGATGCTTACACCTTTTAAAGATGTTAAGATACCATAACCCGAGAAGATGAAATAGATTATAAAATGCTATAATTTATTTCTAAATGTAATGAATAGAAATTGGAGTGTAATTCAATTGAATCTTAAAACAGCTTGAAGTAAGAGTTTCTCAATGAGTCCCAATTAGCACTGGATATAAAAATTAATGAGTTTAACTACTAGGAGTCAGCTATTATAGCATCTCCAAAATAAGGGGCAAGCTTTTCAAAAGACAATAAAGGAAATTAATTGCTCTTTAACATGAACGATGGGAACCGAGTCGAAGTGGTGAGCTGTTCGTTTTTATTTATTTATTTATTTTTAATCGCTGTCAAGCTCACAGTAAATGAATGAAGTGAACGTAGATCATTAAGTCTAGTCCACACATGTTAATTGAATTATAATCAATATTTAAAATATATCTCATAACTCAGATATCCGATGTCTAAGTCTGAATAATTCAGATCCAAATTTTACCCCATCATTCCTTCCAGTGATTATTACCCAGAATAAATGGGTTACCACTAGGCTAGCTTCTTAAAAATAAATTAATATAAATGAGCCTGTCTTTTGAACGGCTCTTTGAAAATAACGGCTCCTCAAGACCCGGCTCCCTTCAAAGAGCCATAAATCCCATCTCTAATGTATATTATTTCACTACAGGAAATACATACTTGAAATAGAATGACTTAAGTTTCATGAGAGGAATGAGCTCTTTATGAGAAAGTGTTTGGCTCTTAAAAGAGCCGTTTTGGGGTTCTGGTTTCCAGCAGTCAGCAGGTCTCCAGGTTTACTTGGACTTGGCGGCCTTCTCGGTCTTCTTGGGCAGCAGAACAGCCTGGATGTTGGGCAGCACGCCGCCCTGAGCGATGGTCACTCCGCCCAGCAGCTTGTTGAGCTCCTCGTCGTTGCGGACAGCCAGCTGCAGGTGACGGGGGATGATTCGGGTCTTCTTGTTGTCGCGGGCAGCGTTTCCAGCCAACTCCAGGATCTCAGCGGTCAGGTACTCCAGCACCGCCGCCAGGTAGACGGGGGCTCCGGCACCAACACGCTGAGCATAGTTCCCTTTACGGAGATGTCTGTGGACACGGCCGACCGGGAACTGGAGCCCAGCGCGGGAGGAGCGGGTCTTGGCCTTCGCCCTGGCCTTTCCGCCGGTTTTGCCTCTTCCACTCATTATTAGATGCTTTCTGGAGTCGGGACTCAAAGAATGTGTCGCTCTACCGGCGAATCTCTCTTTATGTGTCCGCTGAGCGCGCGAGCCTGTTCGTGACAGTGACAGACCAATCAGGAAAGAGGCTTCCACTCTGAGTTTAGGCGGAGAGTTTGAAAAGACTTCCCGCCAATGAGCTGCTGAGATTGGGGCGGTGGGTCGCTCCTCGAGGCGGCGCTGAGCTCCACGAGGAGCCCTCCACCAATCAGGAGCCGGAGGTCTGAACAGCGTCACCGTTTCACAGCCGGTCCCACAGTTTAAGAGCAGCGAGTCTCTCCGTTCATCGTATATTTCTCCGGACCAGAGAAAGAAGAAGTCATGGCTAGAACCAAGCAGACAGCCCGTAAATCCACCGGCGGCAAAGCCCCCAGGAAGCAGCTGGCCACCAAGGCTGCCCGTAAGAGCGCCCCGGCCACCGGCGGCGTGAAGAAGCCTCACCGTTACAGGCCCGGTACCGTCGCTCTCAGGGAGATCCGTCGCTACCAGAAATCCACCGAGCTGCTGATCCGCAAGCTGCCCTTCCAGCGTCTGGTCAGAGAGATCGCTCAGGACTTCAAGACCGACCTGCGCTTCCAGAGCTCCGCTGTTATGGCTCTGCAGGAGTCCAGCGAGGCTTACCTGGTCGGCCTGTTCGAGGACACCAACCTGTGCGCCATCCACGCCAAGAGGGTCACCATCATGCCCAAGGACATCCAGCTGGCCCGTCGCATCCGCGGAGAGCGAGCTTAACCTGTCTGCTGTTAAACCAACACAACGGCTCTTTTAAGAGCCACCTCACTCTTCTCTGAGAGCTCCTTCCTATGCTGAATACACATACATACTTTGTCTATACTTGATAACTTAATACTATATAAATGTTTTAATGTATCTAAATTACATAATAGAAACCCATTCCTGTAGCACAATTTGTTCTATTAGTGACATAATGTGTCACATTAAAATAAAAAAGCTGCATAGATCCCAGCATCAGCATGGATTCAGCACCATGGACAGAGACGTTCATGAGGAATAAAATAAGGTGGATGGGAGAAACACTGCCTGTATACACTGTATAAACACACATTGCTATTACACGTTGACTGTCTCAGGGGATCCTGGTCTGCACCTGGTCTTTTGTCTGCAGTGGTAGACCAGGGTCAAATTAGAGAAAGTGATTCTCTGTCTGTCCAGTAGGTGACAGCAGAGCACTTTCTAACAGACTGGTATAGAGCCGTTTTAACCCAGAGTTGTTGAGACTATTCAGTCTGGACCAAAGTGGAGGCACACCTGTGCATTAATAACGCTGTCTAATCGGCATGTAGATATGCCAAAAGGATGGATTAGACACAAATTTAAACTAATTTGTGAACAAGATCGGATAGAAATAGGCTTTTTCTGTGTTCATAGAAAAAGTGTGAGATATTCCATGTCAGCTCATGAAATTTGGAGCAAAATTGTTGTTTATATTTTTGTTCAGTGTAAGAAGCTATATAAGACAACATAACAGATGAATGCCAAAGCTGTTTGTTTGATTTTAACGATACAAAAAGCATCTGTAGCTTTATAGCTACTTATTTTTGTTATGCTGATTACATATTTTCACATCCAACTCATGTAGAGACTTCTAGTTTGGGATGCTGTAGGCACTGTGGTTGGTGTTTGGTTCAGGATTTACAAGTTAATGATAGGTGTAACATCTTATATCTGTTCAGTGATTCCAGTGAATGACTCACAGTTGCTCAAATTGCATAATAATTAGTTTACTCCACCACTACTGGTGGTCAAGAGATAACACAGGTTTACTCAGAGTTGAGGAAGTCAACTTAAAACAGAGAGCAGATGAACAGGAACAGGCAGACAGGTCAATCTTTTTTTCTACAGGGTGTCGTGTTGCCATGGAGCTGGGACCAGCTCATGCAACAAAGAAGGAGGATTAAAATCTAAACCACAGTTCCTCCCCAATTTGTTAGCTCAAAAGTAGATAACACTTTGCTGCAAGAAATTGTGCATCTTTTTCTGGGCCATTGGTTGCAGTTTACATCCTATAGTTGCTTATTTGATGCCTGCGATTTTTCAAACAGAAAAAGTCCTTGAGCTCTTGATTTTACTTAATGATACAACTCTGAATAAATAGTTAACAATATGTCGTAGTCTGTCTTCTCTTTAGTCTGTCTTTACAAATCTCAAAAAAACGAATGCGACAAATTAGTATATCTATTATAGGCCTATATTCGATAACATTATGCAATAACATTCATCATTAAAATGTTATTTCACACTGATTCTCTCCAGGTTACATATTTTGCCAAATTATTATTATTTTTCTTACCAATATCAAAAAGAAGTACCTTACATCGCTTTATTTAAATTTAAGTGGGTTTTTCACAAGTGCATTCGTTTTAGGTGATGTTGAACTGACGTTCAGTGCTCAGTGGTTAACAAGGTGTGAAGCTGTGTATCTAATCTTCATGTTCTAGCCAGTTCATGTTACTTTTTACACCCCTGTGACACTGTGGATTCTTCTTCCTCCCCTTCCATTTCTTGCCAGATTATTCTGTTATCATTATACTTCTCACAAGTAAAAGTACATGATCAACATCCTCTCTGTCTTGGCACACCATGCATAAACCATTACCCTTTCCTACTATATATAAAGTAACGTTTAGTCCTGTATGCCCTAATCTAAGTCTGGTATAGACCACTTCTTCCCTTCTGTTTAGACTCAGTGAATTAACCCGTCTCCCTGTCACAATCCTTTGATATTTATAGTAGTGTCTTGCATTAAATTCTGCCTCCCATTCCCTTTTGTACAGTTACTGAATTGATTATAGATTTTGCTTCACCCTTTCCCATTGGAACATTAATTCTTATATATTAGTTTTTCAACATCTTTTTTTGCCATTTTATCTGCCTCTTCAATACCTTTAATGCCTATATGAGCTGTGTAGTATCTTGTTTATCCTTTAAGGAGGAAATGAGAGCTTGGAAGCAAAGGTGTCCAGATTCCTGCTTAGTTACAGAATCACTCCACATTCTACAGGCTTGTCCCCGGCTGAAATGCTGATGTCAAGGAGGCCCAGGTCCGCATTTGACCTGTTACTCCCAGATTTAAAGTCTAAGTTGGAAAACAAACAGTGGAAACAAAAAGTTAATCATGACACACACACCAAGTTCAGAAGTTTTTCACCTAGTCACCATATAGAAGAAGCATGTCAAGTGATTCTGTGTGCTGCAAGTCAAGCAACCTATTTGTTGGTGTCCTGCATCCTCTTTGAGTTTTTTGGAGTCACAATGTTATAAGCTGGAACCCCAAAAAACTGAATACTGATTCCAAGGTTCCTGTAGTAATAAATATTTCATTTCAATAATCAAATCTTCCCTTGAAGAGTGACCTGTACCTAGGCTATATAAAGCTGCCATGGAATCTGTACAGATCACATTTCTCAGTGTCTTAACCTCTTTAATCCACCATTTCAATAGAGTATATAGATAAAAAAAATTACTTAGTATATACCCCTCTCTTTTATTAAATTCTGGGATATATATCCCAATATATATCCCAATACCACCATGTCCATTTAGCAAACTTTTGATCCATCAGTATATATTTTAAAATATACATAGAATGATGTTTTTAAATATCGCTGGCAATATGCTGCAAAATGTTGCTCATCTGGATACTCTTTTTTTTCTTATCAGTAGTTCACTATTAACCTCTGGTGATGGGAGAAACCATGGGCGAACCGCACTAAGAACCAGTGAAGGACTAAATTTAAATGCTTTAATTAGATAAGATAGTCCTTTATTCGTCCCGCAGTGGGGAAATTTACAGCGTTACAGCAGCAAGACAGTAGAAAAATAAGGATAATAAATAATAAACATGCATTGACAAAAAAAGTACAATATAAAAAGATATTAACACTAAGACTTTGTAAAGAAAGTTAAATAAACTAGAATGTATAATGTACATAATAGACAATTTCCAGAATATATACAGGATGGACTAGATATTTACATGATAGACAGAGATGGAGAGCATGGGATGTTGTGTTTATAATGCACTTGTGTAAGATAACAGTTTATTGCACATGGGATGAGGAGCCTGGTTGTGTGTGGTCCACTGAGAGCAGTGCTTGTTATACATTCTGTGTTGTTCTGCTATACTATTCATATTCCAGCCAAACCCTTTTGATTCTATTTGATATTCCCACACTGTGGATTCATCTGAACCCGCGTGTTTTATAACTCAGTATCAGTAACTAGATCACGCTCTGGGCGGAGCGCTTTGTCGGGGGCGCGCGGGGGTCTGGGCGCGATTTGTCAGATCCAACCAATCCGGTGCGAGCAACAGCACAGTAACATTTGCATCAAGCGGATACAAAGAGAGTAGACTGTGCCTCGTCTCCTCACTCCGCTTCAGGAAAAGTCTCTACAGCCAAACATGCCGACAGAACCAACCGTCAAAGCGCCCAAGAAGGGCTCCAAGAAAGCCGTCTCCAAGACCGCCACTAAGACCGGCAAGAAGAGGAGAAAGTCCAGGAAGGAGAGCTACGCCATCTACGTGTACAAGGTGATGAAGCAGGTCCACCCCGACACCGGCATCTCCTCCAAGGCCATGGGCATCATGAACTCCTTCGTGAGCGACATCTTTGAACGCATCGCCGGTGAGGCCTCCCGTCTGGCTCACTACAACAAGCGCTCCACCATCACTTCCAGGGAGATCCAGACTGCCGTCCGCCTGCTGCTGCCCGGGGAGCTGGCTAAGCACGCCGTGTCTGAGGGCACCAAGGCCGTCACCAAGTACACCAGCTCCAAGTAAACGTACTGCTGTTGAACCAACAACCCAAAGGCTCTTTTAAGAGCCACACACTTCTTCTAAAGACGTTTCCTAATTCTTATATTCCACAGATTAGTATAGGGCAGCACATTAGTCTGCATCAGTTATTTTTGCATGGTGACTGTTTACTGAGCTTAAGTTCTGTTTACATGTGCAATTAAATTTCCTCTAACTAATAATGGTGTTTGCTCAACTCCATACTATGATTTAAAAAAATGATGCAGAAACGTTTTCCTCCTCGGACAGCTCCACAGTTGCCAATTTGAATGGTCGAAGAAGATCCAAGCACTCAGAAATTCAAATTCATAGTTGTTCAGAGGTGCTTGGTCTGTAGTCAGACAGGACAGGGAAGCAGCCACGGTCTCTCTTTCGTCATATAAACGTTGTAGCATGTCATATGTACTATTCCATCTTGTTTCAACATCTTGAATGAGTTTAAGGGCAGGCCTGCCCATACGTGTCTGCATCTCTGTTAAGGCGGGTCCACACCGGACCGAAAATCGGCGTCTTTGAGAGAGTCGGCGTCCGTGACATGAGTCTCCTTGGTGTGGTCGCTCGAATCGGCCCACGTCGGCGTTCATTTCAGCCGATTCAAATGTGTAATCCGCCATTCGAGTCGGCCATATTAAGTAGCCCGACTTCATTTACCGACGCGAGTCGGGCCGTCGGTGCGGTGTGGACCCGCGTTTAGCTTCTCCCTGGCCTTGCAACTGGAGCGGAAAAATCCAACAATTTTTTTGGCCTTCAGGCGAATCTCATTCAGTGGAGTTTCTTCCACTGCCTTCTTCACAATCAAGTTCAGAGTGTGGGCAAAACATGGTAAATGATAGAAGTTTTGGAGGTTCACACTCAGGACCATGTTTGCTGCATTGTCAGTCACCATGCAGTGTACCTTGGAGGTTAAACCCCACTCTTCCAGGAGCTCATGTTTGGCCTGCACAATGTGCTGTGCCGCGTGTGTGTCATGAAACCGGGCAACACCAAGTACATACGTAGCCATCTCATCTTGGGGTGTCATGTAATGGCAGGTTATTCCAAGATAGCTCTTGGTGTTGATGGAAGTCCACATATCAGCAGTGAGCCTCACAGCCTTCTGCACCTCAGCCTTGACCTTCTCCTTCGTGCTGGTGTACTTTTCAGTGACCATGTCAGTCAGCGCCTTCCGAGATGGGAGTACATAGTTGGGCTCAAGCTTATGCACAAAAGCCCTGAAGCCTTGGTCCTCCACAATGGTGAATGGCTGGAGATCCTTTACAACCATATCCACCAAAGCCCCATCCAAATCCACACTTCAGACTATTAGGCCGCGTTCAGACTGCCAGCAGAAATCCGATTTTTAGCCCATCCAGATTGGAACCGGATGACTCTTTTGAAGTCTGAACAGTCCCAAGTCACATGAAATCCGATTTTTGCGAAACGGATCGAAACCACCTCCGGGAGGTAGTTTCAGATCGCATTTGGACAGATGCGTCTCAGTCTGAACAGCTCCAAACACTCAGATCGGATTTGACTGTCCGTGAGGTCACTCTACGCGACGCCAGACCTGACCCAATGCGCCAAACCACCCGCCTGTTTCAAGTTGTGGAGCTACGTTACCGGTATGGAGCAGTCGGAAGAGGCCGAAAACATCAGTCCTTGGACAGAGGAAGAAACAAAATGCCTCCATCTTGTTTGTTGTTTTTCTCGTCGCTATTACATGCCGTCACACAATACACGCCTCCGCTCCGACGTCGTTGCTACAGCAACCAGTCAGATGGGTCACTTGATGTGGCCCAGTCTGAACAGAGCCAAATGCGATTTGGACACTTGCTAAAACAGTGTGGACAGTCAGCCCTAAAAATCGGATATGAGAAGGAATCAGATTTGAATCGGATTTGCCTGCAGTCTGAACGCGGCCTTAGACTGATCTCAAAATGCGTTCAGCATTGCAATTTTGGATGTATACAGTAACATTGTCACAGTGAATAAGTAGGAGAATGACCAGGTTTCCATAGTCTCAGGAAATCCCACTACAATTAAAAGTGGAAAACAAATATTAAAGCATACCTCTACTCAATGGTCTAGCATCAGTGGCAGCAGCAGCAGGCCTGGGGAGATCACTGTGACCCTCTGGGGTTAGAACTCCAGGATGAGTGCATCTCAGGTGGCGCATCATTGAGGATATATATCTAACAATATAGACAGCTGGTATCGGCTCCAGCCCCCCCGTGACCCTAAATACAGGATAAGCGGTAGAAAATGGATGGATGGATGGATCTAACAATATATACTCACTAAGTCACTCTCACAAAATCTCTAATTCTCTCTCTCAAACTATCTATCAAACTCACTCTCAAACTATGTCTCAAACTCCTAACACGAAAACCCTCAAAGAACTTTGTTTCTTCATGGTTTTTAAGCATTTTGAGCTTGTTAATTGAACCAATTTACTAATTGTACTGCAAACCATGGCACCTGTCGAAACTCAGCGATAGCTGTTTTGAAACATAGAGGCGTTCCATCAATCACTGAACTACCGTCACGTGACCGCAGCAGCGTACATGACTCGGTAAATAATTGATCTTCGAAGCTGAAGGTTGGTATTTGGTGTATCAGAGCAATGTTGAAATACTTTTTTTTTTTCAATGTTTTAGACATTTTGGCGATGGTCGACACGAGCATGTATTCTGAATGTTACAAGGTTTATGTTGAGCTAATGCTAGCAAGCCTTGTAGCTTCCTCGCCAGCTTGCTACCAGTCATGCTAGGCTAATGCTCCTGTACTGCTGACGCACTAACTTTTTCAAACATAATATTCCCACTATATGATCACATGGTATGGTATGAATGTTGCGTTGATGGCAAAGAATGAAACTTATAAGCCGGAGACCTGAACGCTTGCATTGTGTGCTGCTGCTTTTTATACCATATTAAAGAGTAAACCAGAGTGAGAACCTGTGTAGCGCTGACGTTCTCCTTACACCACACACGGACACAGTCTGTAACACTATGATGACAAATAAATGATATATAATTATAATGCGATAAACAATTAAGTAATCTATCCATCTAATATAAATCAGAGTTCAGAGTTGCTTCTTGGGCAATAAATATACTCCCCGGAATCGAACCCCGCGCGGGCGCGGGGGCCGTGTATACTAGTCCTTAACTCTCTTAACTTTCCCTATTCATTCTCTATGGTAGTCCTTAACACTACCGATGTAATATACTTTTGGCCACAAGCGGGATTGTGGGGACGCTGTTTTACCCTTTTCATACAAGTAAGGAAATTTGAGCTTTCTCACATTTGACAGCAGTAAAGATGCCCTAAATGTCATTCTTTTAGCCTGAAATTTGATTACTTTTGTCAAATATGACCTGTGTCTACTTAAATGGATTTTAGATCGACTAGTGTGGGTCAAATCAAGTAAAATGTTGGTTTTAGGTCATTTTGAAACTGTAAAACTGTATAAGCCATGTCTGTGTATATTTTTTTAGGGGACAGTGGTGACAATGAATTTAAGAATTTGCCCAGGTTCCCACAAAGACGCAGAGTGGAGGAAGGTGGCAGAAGAGAGGGCAACGAGGACGTCAGCGGTGCAGCTGCCAACAGATCATCTGTGCAGGCTCTGTCCCCAGCCTCTGAAGCAGGACCCCCAGAGCCCTCATTATATATATATATATATATATATATATATATATATATATATATATATATATATAAATATGCATTTGTGTTGTTTGGTGTTACGTAGTATAAGAGTGGATTTACGTCCGATGACCCCAACTATCATGTTTGGCAGCATATTGTGTTCCAAAATTACAAATGATCATGTTCGTCTAAGTGCTGTGCCGTCGTCCACCGGCACCGACGGGGGCAGAATCCTGGGGGTTTGGAGTGGTGGGAGGTCCTCCATCTCTCCAAGAACGTCATTGGTGGCGACAGTATGCGGTAATACACTGTTTTCCACCACGTCCTCAGGCAGGAGTTATAAAGCGAGGAGCCTGGCTGTGGACAATATTCAGTTGATTTACATTGACTAGTGAAAATGAGTGGAAGAGGCAAAGGCGGTAAGGGACTCGGTAAAGGAGGCGCCAAGCGTCACCGTAAAGTCCTCCGTGATAACATCCAGGGAATCACCAAGCCCGCTATCCGCCGTCTGGCTCGCCGTGGCGGAGTGAAGCGTATCTCCGGTCTGATCTACGAGGAGACCCGCGGCGTGTTGAAGGTCTTCCTGGAGAACGTCATCCGTGACGCCGTCACCTACACCGAGCACGCCAAGAGGAAGACCGTCACCGCCATGGATGTGGTCTACGCTCTGAAGAGGCAGGGACGCACCCTGTACGGCTTCGGTGGATAAACACGACCCGCTACTTAAACACGACCAAAGGCCCTTTTAAGGGCCAAACACTCCACTTAAAGAGCTCATTTCCTTTTTGTATATCTGTTTTTGTAGACATTATTATAATTGGCCTGTTAATGGATTCTGATTTGGGTGTGAATCTCCACAGCCACTTGATTAATGTTTGGGAAGTTGGTCATTTTATTTATTTTAGCAGATCGATTTAGTTTAATGGTTGGACTCGTTACACTAACTCTCTCTTCCATTGAGACAAGTTAACACTAGTTAACACTAACACATTAGTTTCGAATCAATTAACTTAATCAAGGCGTTTGCCCGTTTTAAATGGCTTTAAGATTCCTTTAAAGTTTTCCATCTCATTTCTTTTACTTTTGTATTACATGTATGTGGTGTGGTTTGAAGCTGATCCTGAAGTAACAAAATCACGAAGTAAATCTCAATGCATTACAGCACTGTGCCTAAATGTGTAACCCAATCGTGGCTGATACACAATCAATGTGTTCACTAAGGAGAAACAGTAACGATAAGTATGCACGAACACCGTTAAATAGTAAACAGGATGCTCATGATATATAATGTTAATGTAAAATAATATAAACTTGTTTAGACACTAGTACGCAGAATAATAACTAATGAAATGGAAGTTCGTTGGAAATAAATAGGATATAGTTGTTTATGGACAGTTTCTCCAAAAACAGCCTTTAAAGCTTGATTTATATAAATAACCCCTGTGGCTGTAGCCGAGACATTATATACTAGTATATTATATATGGGTGTATTTGGAAATATATTCCTACATTCTAAGGTAGGATGTCTTAATGCTATGTAATGACAATATAATAACAGGAAAACGCTCTTTATGGACGGTGTGGTGGCTCTTAAAAGAGCCTTTTTGTCGGAGCGTTGGTCAGACTGAGAACAGCTTACTTCTTCTTGGGTGCTGCTTTCTTCGCTTTGGGCTTGGCAACCCTCTTAGCGGGGGACTTCTTGGCAGCAGCGGCCTTTTTCACCACCTTCTTGGGGCTCTTGGTAGCTTTCTTGGGGCTCTTAGTGGCCTTCTTGGGGCTCTTGGCGGCGGGTTTCTTGGCAGCTACGGGCTTCTTCGCCTTCTTCGGGGATTTCTTAGCGACTGCCGGCTTCTTCGCTGCCGCCGCCTTGGGCTTCTTGGCCGCTGCGGGTTTCTTGGCAGCGGCCTTCTTGGGTTTTACAACGGCTTTCTTCTCCGGCTTCTCGGCGACCTTCTTGTTCATCTTGAAGGAGCCGGAGGCGCCGGTCCCCTTGGTCTGGACCAGAGTCTCCTTAGCGACCAGAGCCTTGATGGCGGTCTTGACGCGGGAGTTGTTCTTCTCCACATCGTAGCCTCCGGCAGCCAGAGCCTTCTTCACGGCGGCCAGAGACACGCCGCTCCGCTCCTTGGACGCGGCCACAGCTTTGACGATGAGGTCGGCGACGCCGGGACCAGCCGGCCTCGGCTTGGTCACCTTCTTCTTGGCGGCTTTTGCCGGCGCGACGGCTGGAGCTGGAGCTTCTTCTGCCATTTTCTATTAGAGTTGTTTTTCTACTAACGAGAACGAGAGTCTGACCGGAACGTTGGATTCTCCGGGGCTGGGGGCTGGACTTAAACACACCATGAGAACCGTGGAGACTCAACCCGGCCCGTGGCTGCTCTGTACGGTCTGAAAGTCGGCTCACTTGTGTTTCTCTTCACCGATAAAAGAGTGAAAACTAAACGTGGGAGAAGAGCTGAAGGCTGACAGTGAAGGGAGCCGATAGCAGACTTGTGTCTCTTCATATTAAAGTCATGTAGAGATCTGATGCTCTCTGCTTTTAGTTTGGGGAGCCTCCAAACCTCACCTACTCACCGCCATGAGCAGCACTCTTCACTGACTTTTCCCACTTCTTTCTCTCCTAAAATGATTTAAAATCAACCTGAGCTCCATCAAAACCTGTTTCCCAGCTGGTCCACATGTTTGTTCAGGGACTCGATGTAAAAACATCCATCTAACGTTGATTATTTTGTCATAAAGTGAAGTTATTCTGGGAGCAGCAAACACAC
Source organism: Eutrigla gurnardus (assembly GCF_963514095.1). Lineage (NCBI taxonomy): Eukaryota > Metazoa > Chordata > Actinopteri > Perciformes > Triglidae > Eutrigla > Eutrigla gurnardus. The sequence continues at coordinate 27,637,878 of NC_139923.1, read as the reverse complement.
TGATGCTGGTCGAGGCTTCTGGTGCAGTTTACTCAGACTTCCTATCAGAGCTGTTCATTGTGACTGTGAACATGTCCTCTCCTGATCAAAACCTTAAATATAAAGTTCATCATTCTACTGTTAATGGTTTAAAAAAAACACTGACTAATAAACATCACTTGTCTGAGAAAACAGCAGTGGCTTTGAATGCAGTATCACTGGTTCATAGAAACACACGTCGGTGCAGAATTCAAGGATTGGTTGTCATTATGAAAGAGGGATGCAGCTGTAGTCCACTTATGATACACAAGAAAAACTAGACACGTTTATTGAACAATAGCAATTATGTCAAAATGTCAAACAGCAGCTATTTTATATATTATTTAAGTATTTTATGTATTATTATGTATGATTATAAATCACTGAAAACTTTTATGTTCACCATAGCCTTCTGCTAAATCTTTTAACGTTTGCATTGTTTTTTGTTATTGCAGATATGTCTTCATTCTCCTTGTCTTTCTGTAATGCATTTTAATTTTGCCTTCATTTTCTTTTTAATTCTTAAATGTTTTCACTTTATTGTATGACATGTTATGATGTGAAGCACTCTGAGTCTGCCTTGTGTATGAAAGGTGCTATACGAATAAAGTTTTCTTGCCTTGCCTATTATGCAGATATTCAAAGTCTGGACTTCCTTCAAAAATCTGAGCATCACAAAGATGTTTGTTTTTACTGAATAAATCAGGCCTTTTGTTGTTATAGAAACACAAAGGATTCAATTCCACATTATGTACTTTTCAATGGACACTTTGAAATGAAAACCTGTTGAGTCTACACTCTTCACTGTGTGGAATATCCCACATATTCATCTTATATTTTCACAGCAACTTCATTAACGCATCATCGAATTGTTTGAGTATTTTTGCTCAGAATCAGTGGAGGGAAGATTCTGATATCAAACTCAGATATCCAATGTCTAAGTCTGAATAATTCAGATCCAAATCTTACCCCATCATTCCTTCCAGTGATTATTTCCCAGAATAATAATGGGTTACCACTAGGCTAGCTTCTTAAAAATGAATAAATATAAATGAGCAAGTCTTTTGAACGGCTCTTTGAAAATAACGGCTCCTCAAGACCCGGCTCCCTTCAAATAGCCATAAATCCCATCTCTAATGTTTATTCTTTCACTACAGAAAATATATACTTGAAATAGAATGACTATTAAGTTTCATGAGAGGAATGAGTTCTTTATGAGAAAGTTTTTGGCTCTTAAAAGAGCCGTTTGGGGTTCTGGTTCCAGCAGTCAGCAGGTCTCCAGGTGTCTGTGGACACGACCGACCGGGAACTGGAGCCCAGCGCGGGAGATCACATTCCTATGCTGAATACACTAATTTTGCTATCTTGATAACTTAATACAATATACATGTTTTAATGTATCTAAATTACATAATAGAAACCCATTCATGTAGCTCAATTTGTTCTATTAGTGACATAATCTGTGACATTAAAATAAAAAAGCTGCATAGATCCCAGCATCAGCATGGATTCAGCACCATGGACAGAGACGTTCATGAAGAATAAAATATGTTGAGTAAATAAGGTGGATATTATATACACACATATATGTATAAACACACATTGCTATTACATGCTGGACTGTCTCAGGGGATCCCGCTCTGCACCTGGTCTCTTGTCTGGCGTGGTAGACCAGGGTCAAGTTAGAGAAAGGGATATTCTGTCTGTCCAGTAGGTGACAGCAGAGCACTTTCTAACAGACTGGTATAGAGCCGTTTTAACCCAGAGTTGTTGAGACAATTCAGTCTGGACCAAAGTGGAGGCCATGTTGATAAAAGAATTAAAAGACCTTTAGAGTGACCTTTTCTTGTGACCAGCAGTGGGCCTCATCAACAAGATTCGGGACCCCCACTGACAGACTCTAACCCCCCACCCAGTAACTACATGTTACACTAACACACATCCTGGACTATTATCCCTGATCATTGCACATATCATCATCTCTTTATATATTGTATATATACTGTGAACTTGCACATCCAGTTTTGTTATTTTTTGCACTCCCTGCACAAACTGCATTGCCTCAAAACAGTTATATTATACATACTTGTTTATGTTATATGTTATAGTGTCTCTTATATATTTTTTAGTGTAAATTTCTATTCCAGTGCTTTTTCTCTTTTTTATTTATTACATGTTTATTGTATGCACCAAACACAACCAAGACAAATTCCTTGCAAGTGAAAACTTACTTTGGCAATAAACCTGATTCTCATTCTGATTCTGATTAATAACGCTGTCTAATCGGCATGTTGATATGCCAAACGGATAGATTGGACACATTTAAACTCATTTGTGAACAAGATGGGAGAGAAAGCGGCCTTTTGTGTCTTCGTAGAAAAAGTCTGAGATCTTTGATATCAGTTTATGAAAATTTGGAGCAAAAACATTTTTGTGTTCATATTTTTGTTCAGCATAAGAAGCTATTTCAGACAACATAACAGATGAATGCCAAAGCTGTTCCTTTGATTTTAACCAGTCAATAAGCATCTGTAGCTTTATAGCTACTTATTTTTGTTATGCTGATTACATATTTCCACATCCAACTCATGTAGAGACTTCTAGTTTGGGATGCTGTAGGCACTGTGGTTGGTGTTTGGTTCAGGATTTACAAGTTAATGATAGGTGTAATTGTAATCGTTCCAAAGTTTGCACAATTTTTTTCATGTATCTGAAGGGCAGGTGGTTTCCAGAATGATGACTGGAAAATAGTTACAGGTCACATTATGTGGCAATTGCGATATTTGCTCTATGAAAAGAAGAACTAGCGTGGTCCGAGACTTCCAGTCAGTGCCTGCATCTTCTATCTGTTCAGTGAACACTACACATGCAAACAAACCCGACCGACCTCCACCGTCGACTTCCACCCGTCAACACACACAGCAACAAGAGCCCAATGTTCCAGAGGGGATGTAACACTCACTTTAAACTCTGAAACTCAGTCACACATGATTGATGGCACAGACGACTGTAGGCCAAACCAGGACAACATTTCCCATTTCAGAAGATTGTCCCAGTTTGTTTATGTTTTGGTTTTGTATGTTTTATACGATTTGTTTTCAAGAAGGTAACAAGTGTCCCAGCGGATTGAAGGTTGAAAACTTTGAGTCAGTTGGTAACGTGACGTGTATAGGAGTGTATTGGAGAGGTGATTGAGAAGGTTTTAACGATTATGATTGCTTTTTATGTAAGCGATTTATAAAGATGATCATGTGATACTTGCCTAAAATAGCTTACCTATAATTCAGAATAATGACTTTGATTGAGATAATTGTTTTTTTCCTTTCCTTTAGTTTGTGGTAGATTTGATCTTGTGTAGGCTACTCTGAATATAATTATTAGGTATTTTGATTAATTGTGTTTGATTATTAGATATTTTGATGATTTTTTGATGGTGTGAATCAGATGTAATTGCGTTGTGAAAAAAACCCAAATAATTATTAATCACTTTTTCTACAAATTAATGAAATGGCAATATTTTCAACTTCTCTTGAGGATTTCTTTTTTGATTCCACACTGGCCTTTAGTGGCCTTTAAGGAGGGATTGTTTGGATTCTTCCATTTTTTACTTTACCACCAAGAGCCCTCTTCCATTTTATTATTGTACAATGGGGAGCTTTGCTCCATTATATCTACATTAATGTTCTATTTACTTTAACACTGTTGATTATGTGAGCCATACCGTTACACTGACTCCTGCCTAGCACTGCTAGTTCACTTGACCATAGATTACCATACACATGAACACCTGCACGGTGGTGTAGTGGGTAGCACTCTCGCCTCACAGCAAGAGCTCTGTGTTTGATTCCCGGGTTCCTTCTGTGTGGAGTTTGCATGTTCTCCCTGTGTGAACGTGGGTTCTCTCCGGGTTCACCGGCTTCGTCCCACAGTCCAAAGACATGCAAGACGAATTAAAGGCCACGATTCATACAGCTGTCATTTTAACGTTTATTTCTCTCTCTGCTCCCTAGCAGACACAGTGAAAACTATAAAATAAAACAAGACGCACAAATAACATTTAAACATATGTCCAGCCGTTTCAAAGTCTCTTAATAAAGTGTCAATTTTCAGACAGGCCTATACACGTGATTATCTTAAATCTTCAAAATATACAGTACAAGTGCACACGAAATATCTCACACAAATATGGAATCAAATTAAATTACAATGAATATAATATTACCGTGTGCACCTCTCGAACCGTGCAGAATAATTAAAGTTTGTGGCTGTGCGTTCCTTCTCTGTCGCCATGATGGGTCTCTCTGCCGCCATGCTTAGCTTACATCCCATAATGCAAAAACACATATGACCCCTCAAACTCTTGAATCGGCATTATTTACACAGTTTACACCAACAGTCTGGATTTCAAAATCAAGTTATCCTTTTGCATACTTACAACATATTAATAAAATATAACCAGAAAAATGTCTCTCAGACGGTTACAAAGGGGATAGGTTAATTGATGACTCTAAATGTCCCGTAGGTGTGAATGTGAGAGTGAATGTTTGTCTGTCTCTACATGTCGGCCCTGTGATAGACTGGTTACCTGTCCAGGTGAACCCTGCCTTCGCCCAATGACAGCTAGGATCGACCGCCGTCCGCCTGCTGCTGCCCGGGGAGCTGGCTAAGCACGCCGTGTCTGAGGGCACCAAGGCCGTCACTAAGTACACCAGCTCCAAGTAAACGTACTGCTGTTGAAACGACAACCCAAAGGCTCTTTTAAGAGCCACACACTTCATCTAAAGACGTTTTCCTGTTGCCATGACAACGTAACTCAACTCTGCATAATTGTCCATTTCTTCACATCTACTGAAAAGCAAAGAAATTGAGCTGATTGTCACTATCCCAAGGAGAAAAAGACCATGGTATCAACTTCCTTATTATGTTTATTATAATAATTATAAAAAAACATTAATCAAGTGCTGCCAACGACACAACACAATCCCTGTTAAAATAACATTTCACTATTTCCCAACCAGATTCAAATGAAGACTGTTTTACTTTCATAGTTCCATACACCATAGACTGGTCTCTTCTGTAGTCATTTGTCCACCCTTTTTTTTTTTTTTTTTTACTCTTTTGGTATTTATTCTCCTATACTACATTTGTTTAAATAAACTTAAAGTAACCACATCATTCAGGGAAAATCTGATTTCAAAAGGAGTAAATATTCACTTTGACCATAAATCTAAACTCGCTTACTGGATTATGTGAAATTATGTTTTTAGCAATATTTACAAATTGTTGAATATATCATTTTTATTTTTTCATTGGATAACTGCTGTTGGATGTGATGATCATACAGCATATGTATATAATTAATTTGTAATACTTATAAAGAGAAATTGGTATTTAGCATATATACACATGTGAGTAAAGCACAACTTAAAAGTGGATAATTGTAGACATAGTCATTAAATTCTAAGTAAAAGGGTTTCAGCTCGTATATCAAGCTACTGAGTTTTCAAATTGTTGTATTTTACCCAGCAGGTAAAGACGCTTTTACTTAATCATCTAAGTACTTCCACAAATCCTCAACTTCCAGGTTGTGAAGGGCTGCTGGTCGACTTTTCTTCCGGTTCTTGTAACACAATGGTCACTTTTTGGGCGGGCAGAGGCGCTCAGAGGCCAACCAATCGCGTGAGAGCAACAGCACAGTGATATTTGCATCAAGCGGAAAGAAAAGGAGGAGACTGTGCCTCGTCTCTTCACTCCGCTTCAGGAAAAGTCTCTACAGCCAAACATGCCGACAGAACCAACCGTGAAAGCGCCCAAGAAGGGCTCCAAGAAAGCCGTCTCCAAGACCGCCACTAAGACCGGCAAGAAGAGGAGAAAGTCCAGGAAGGAGAGCTACGCCATCTACGTGTACAAGGTGATGAAGCAGGTCCACCCCGACACCGGCATCTCCTCCAAGGCCATGGGCATCATGAACTCCTTCGTGAGCGACATCTTTGAACGCATCGCCGGTGAGGCCTCCCGTCTGGCTCACTACAACAAGCGCTCCACCATCACTTCCAGGGAGATCCAGACCGCCGTCCGCCTGCTGCTGCCCGGGGAGCTGGCTAAGCACGCCGTGTCTGAGGGCACCAAGGCCGTCACCAAGTACACCAGCTCCAAGTAAACGTACTGCTGTTGAACCAACAACCCAAAGGCTCTTTTAAGAGCCACCCACTTCTTCTAAAGACGTTTCCTAATTACATATTTCATAGACCTTAAAAGTTGAGCCACCTAATACATTAAGTACATTAATGGTAACGTTTTATGTTGAGCTAATGCTAGCTAGCTTTGTAGCTTCTTCGCTAGCTTGTTACCGGTCATGCTGAGCTAATGCTACTGTATTGCTGACGCACTAACTCGCTTTGTGTCCGCCGTAATCCTTATTTTTCTTATTTCGGTAAGTCATTTCTGCTCTCTGAGCAGTTGTACAGAAAGTCACTGTCATTGTCTGCTTTTTATACCAGTTGGGCTTTATTAATTGTGTTTACATATTGTCTTGTTCTGTCTTGTGGAACATAAGTTGAGCCAACACACGACGTGCTGCTAACTATATTTTTATTCACCACTTCGGGAACATACAGCAGTCTGCATCTCTGTCTGCAGTAGAACTAGGAAGTAAAGAAAAACACACGTCACCTGTACCAATCACATTCATGTATACTTCAGGGACCGGTCGGAAATCGTATTCTCTGAGAATATTACATATCGTTAGCCTAATAGCATAATTGCCTAAGTCATTTTTTGGCCAAATTGAGATATCTGCCTAACCTTCCTCTCCTACCACTGCTGCATCACCTTGCCTTATTGGCTATGTCCTCAACCTATCAGAACACTTTTTAGAGTCCAAAATCACTATCTGCCCAAGTCATCTTTTTGACTTAGGCATGTTTGCCGGTATAAACAAACATGGCTGATCGCATAAGAAAGTTTAACAGAAGTGAAGCATTAGATCTTCTCTTCAATTCATTTGGTAAGCTGGTTTATTCCTTCAACTTTCTAGACAGTAAAAGCCTCCAGCGACTCAGCCTCCCCGATGAATCATTCCAGTGGGTCCCACTCTTTCCTGCCCAACTGCCAATTACTCTCAGGAAATTCAATGACTTGCAGGCAATGAAACCAGTACTACCAAGAGTGGCCCACCAGTACTATGATGACCTCCCTCATCATTAGACAGCTGAAAAGGAGTTCAAGGCAAGGTTAAAACAACTTAGGTGAGTGTAAAAAAAACCTAGTTGAGGTTAAAACAACTTAGTTAAGGTTAAAAGAACTTAGTTAAGGTTAAAAGAACTGAGGTAAGGTTAAAAGAACTTAGTTAAGGTTAAAAGAACTTAGTTAAGGTGAAAACAACTTAGGTAAGGTTAAAACAACTTAGTTAAGGTGAAAACAACTTAGGTAAGGTTAAAACAACTTAGGCAAGGTTAAACTTTAAAACAACTTTGTTAAGATTATACTTTAAAACACCTTAGATAAGGTTAGACTTGGTTATGTTATCATTATATACATATACTGTAAGAGAAAAAAATGCCTAAGTCATGACATATTCTGCCTAAGTCACTTTTATTTGTTATGGAGTTGATGTTGTGTCTTTTTTTTTTTTTCAAACTTGTTCACAGGTCTGGTTGAACTTGCTGTTACATTATCAATAAAAAATACCAATCTGCTTGCTAGAAATTGTGTTTTTTCTCTTTTTCCGAAAACGTTCAAATATGACTTAGGCAATTATGCTATTAGGCTAACGATATGTTGTTGCATGAAACCTCCGAAGCCTAGCTTTGTAAATTACAATGCGTTATGTTGCCTTTCATGGACTAATAGCATTCCATATCTCATTCATAGTGAAGGGTTTATTATTAATAAAATGCTATTTCTATTCAGAAATGGTTTAATGTTCATAAATTAATGCTTATTTCATGCTGGTTTTGAATCATTATTTTAAATGTAAAATAAAATAGCTCTCATCTAGGAAGTCAAACATAATATTCCCACTATACGATCACGTGTTATGGTATGAATGTTGCATTAATGGCAAAGAATGAAAGCCGGAGACCCGAACGCTTGCATTGTGTGCTGCTGCTTTTTATACCATATTAAAGAGTAAACCAGAGTGAGAACCTGTGTAGCGCTGACGTTCTCCTTACACCACACACGGACACAGTCTGTAACACTATGATGACAACATATATAATTATAATGCGATAAACAATTAAGTAATCTATCCATCTAATATAAATCAGAGTTCAGAGTTGCTTCTTGGGCAATAAATATACCACCCGTCGGGGAATCGAACGCCGGTCTTCCGCGTGACAGGCGGAGATTCTGTCCACTATACTAACGAGGAAGTGCGACACTAGTCGTTATCATCATCGTTATAACGGATGTATTACGCTGTTGTTACGGTATTTGTGTTGTTTGGTGTTACGTAGTTTAAGAGTGGGTTAATGTCCGATGACCCCAACTATCATGTTTGGCAGCATATTGTGTTCCAAAATTACAAATTATCATGTTCGTCTAAGTGCTGTGCCGTCGTCCACCGGCACCGACGGGGGCAGAATCCTGGGGGTTTGGAGTGGTGGGAGGTCCTCCATCTCTCCAAGAACGTCATTGGTGGCGACGTAACGAGTATGCGGTAATGCACTGTTTTCCACCACGTCCTCAGACAGGAGTTATACAGCGAGGAGCCTGGCTGTGGACGATACATTCGTTCATTCATTAAGGTACTCAGCCACCCACATTCTGGGTCATTCGGCACATCAGCCACTCTACTCGCGGAGCGAGACCACGGACGTCCACCACGAGCAGTGACGGCACCCAGCGCGACGCCGAGCACTCCAAAACCACCGGAGCCTCTGAGCTTGCGGAGCTTCTCCACCTTTCCGCCACGGACACGGTAACCACCAGTGAGGTACACACAAATGTGGGGTCCAAGGCACTTTTTTTATTGTTGTTAAAAGCACACTGGTCTGCACTAAGCACAACATACAACCACATCACTTATCAACCACTTAACACCTCACCTACTTAAAGCTGCGCACCCACCCCCACACCACATACTCTGGTCCCCTGATAAAAATGGCTACAGCAAAACCTCCAAATACACTGGAGAGAAAACAAATCTGGGCAACAGCTTTTGGAGCAAATGATAAACCTTTAAAGAAAAAAGCCCCCAGCCACAAAACACAGAAATCAGCAACGGAGAAAAGGAATCCTGCTCCCTCAAGTGACCCAGCAGTACGCAGCTTCATCACAAACACTCTGCAACAATTACAAACTATGGACCCCATTGCATCACCAGAATCCAGACTGGCCATTGAAGAAAAAGAAAACACACTGAAATTAACCAAACCCCCCAGAGCTGATAAACAAGTAACCATGGCAACCATCTCAAGCCCATCCACCTCTGCTGAGACACCAGCTCCTCCAACTACAGAGAAAATCGACCATCTCATAATCAAGAACATCTTTGCCCAAATCAACCACCTCTACTATGAACTCAGCAAATTCACCCAGTCCACCTCGCTCAACAGCGCCATCACACAGATGAAATCCACCCTTGCTATAATGGAACAGATCTTACTGGATGGACAGGACCCACTCACCCCCCTCCCACCACTTTCTGCCAGCTTCTCGGACGTTGTCAACGCAAATATACATAAATATCAAACATTCAATACAGGCACCAGAAAAAGAGCAAGAATAGAGTCTGCAGAAAACCATCACCTTACACCGGTTGTAATAGAAAACTACAAAACCCCAGACATCTCCTTTACAACCAACTTATCCATTAGCAAAGAAATACAAAAACACAAGCCACAAATCCAACTTCAAAAACTGGTCCACATGCGAAATGGCAATCTCCTCATCTTCCCTAAGGATATCCCCTCCCTGAACAGTCTTCTGTCACCATGGCCTGAAGGAGCCTTCAACGGCGCACACTTCACCTGCAGACTAGCACGCAAACAAGGCACTAAAACATCTGACACCCTTGTAAAACTACTGGTCATCAAAGGCATCAACACCAACATCACAGAAGCACAAGTGAAAGAAGAACTGGAAAAACAAGGCATCCAAATCACCAGACTACACAGAATCATAAGTAGAAATACTCAGCAGCCAACCACTTTCCTCAAAATCCACCTCACCAACCCAGACCAAGCTGCCGGCCTTCTACACGAAGGATTCTACATGGACCTATTTCAGTATCGAGTGGAGAAGGCACGGCCCCCACCCACCATCAAACAATGTTTCAAATGTCAACAGTTCAATCACATATCCATCAACTGCAATAACCCGGTTGTCTGCCTGAGATGCGGAGAAAATCACCACCACAAAACCTGCACCAAGGAAAAACATGAAGCCAAGTGTGCTAACTGTGCAGGCGAACATTCTGCCGCCTCCAAGGCCTGCCCAATCTATCTGTCAAACATGACTCCACTTGCCAATAAGCCACCACCCCCTGGAAAACCAACCAACCCCTCCAGCCTGCACCCCAGAGACAGCACTCATCTTGTTCATCTCCGAGATGACCTGAAAAAACTGGCCATGGACGACACTAAAATTGAAGAAGTCATCAAAAGCATCAGGAAACACACAAACTACAGTTCATGAACAAAACCCTCCCACCAAGAACACCACACCGGTTTTTCCACCATAATTCTCATCATGACACTCTGCACCTTTTTACATCTAAACATCAGGGGAATGAGAGGAAATAAAGAAGAACTAATCCAACTGCTAAATGACAAAAACATCTCTGTAGCTTCCATAAACGAAACACTTTTATCAACCAAATCACGGATCAATATTCCCGGATACTTTATCATCAGAAAAGAGCGACAGACAGGACATGGAGGAGGAGTAGCCATCTTAATCAAGAAAAACATTGAATACAGTGAAATGGATTTTGGTCTCACATCAGAAGAACTCAACGGAAACGAATATGTTGCAATAAAAATGAAAACCCACTTAAATCACTCCATCACAGTCATCAGCATCTATTGTCCCCCGGGAATAAAACCCTCTGCAAACCTGTTACAAGCTGTATCCACCTCCGGCCACACCCTCATCATGGGAGACTTCAATGCCAAACACGTTGATTTCTACTGTAATAAAACAAACACAAGTGGCAGAATACTCAAACAGATCCTCACTGACACCAACTTAACAATCATCAATACAAATGAACCCACTTACATATCTCCATCAACTGGCAACTCGGATATCCTGGACCTCATTATATGCTCCCCGGACCTGGCTTCCAAACTCCATGAGTTCTCCACCACCAGCCACCTCTCCAGCGACCACCTACCTGTCCTCACCACATTCTCTTTTCAGCTACAAGCCTCCAACAAGAACAAACACAACTACAAAACAGCAGACTGGGAAAAATACAGATCAAACATTGAAGACAAACTGAAGAACATCACTCTCATCACCACCCCTCAACACCTGGACCAACAAGCATCACTTCTAAGTCAAATTCTCACCCAAGCCAGAGAGGAAACTATATCCCTACAATCTGCAAAACCACCGAAACAGACATTACCTGCTCACCTCCTCCAACTCATCAGGCACAAAAGGAAGTTGCGACGAGATTTCATCAGGTTCAGGTCACCCCACATCAAAACTGAACTAAATAGACTGCAAAGCACTATCAAAACACAACTCACCCTCCACCGACAGAGAACATGGAACACATTCTACAGAAAACTCGACCAAGACACAAACCCCCGGACATTCTGGCAAAAAATAAAGAACCTAAACGGAGACCCAGAGACCAATAACACACCACCACTCAAATCATCAGGAACAATAATCAATAACAACACCGAAAAGGCCACACTCTTCCGAAAACACCTGGAAAACATTCACTCTTGTCCAACAGACCCCCATTTTGACAATGAGTGGAAAGATCTGGTTGATAATGAAATAGCAAAACACAACATAAAACAGACAAACACTGCCAACTTCACTACAGAGCACCAACCCCTCATAAAACCAGTCACCATGCCGGAAATACAACTGCACCTAAAGAAAATGAAAAACAAAGCACCAGGAGAAGATAATGTCGACACCACACTAATAAAACAAGCACCAGCCACCTACCTTCAGCACCTTGGACAACTCTTCTCCACCTGCCTCTCCACTGGTCCTTTCCCCTCACCATGGAAAGTTGCATTAGTCATCATGATTCATAAACCCGGAAAAGATCCACACAACGACACAAGTTACCGCCCAATAAGCCTTCTCAGTCACATAGGGAAATTATTTGAAAGAATCCTCACCTCACGTCTCACCAACCACATCGACTCAATGGGTCTCCTGGGAATTCACCAAGCCGGTTTCAGGAAAGGGAGAGCAACCACAGACAACATTCTCAGACTATCAGAAGACATCCACAGAAACTTCAACAAAAAAGAAATAACCCTGGCAATATTCTTCGACATTGAAAAAGCATTCGACAAAGTATGGCACAACGGACTCAAATACAGACTACTGGACACCAACCTCAAACTGCCACAACCCACCCAATCCATCATTTCAAGCTTTCTGGGTAACCGTCAAATCAAAGTTAAAGTTGCTTCCACCATCTCAACATCTTTCACCCCCCAAGCAGGAGTTCCACAGGGTGCAGTTCTGAGCCCACTATTATTCCTCATATACATTTCTGACATCTACTACCCCCCAGCCACCATAGCCAAAGTCTCACAGTTTGCAGATGACCTCTGTTACTGGTCCAGCTCAAAACGCCCACACCTAGCAGCTAAGAAACTCCAAACATGCATCGTTGAAATAGAAACCTGGACAAACATGTGGAGAATCAAACTGAACCCTGTTAAGACCCAATGCATCCTCTTCACCAAAAACCCACACCTGCAGACCAACAACATCCTTTATTGTGGACAGTCTAAGGCACACCTGTGCACTAATCATGATGTCAGATCAGCATCTTGATGTGGCACACCTGTGAGGTGGGATGGATTATCTCAGCAAAGCAGAAGTGCTCACTATCACACATTTAGACTGATTTGTGAACAATGTTTGAGAGAAATGGTAATATTGTCTATCTGGAATGAATTTTAGATCTTTAAGTCCATCTCATGAAAAATGGGAGCAAAAACAAAAGTGTTGCGTTTATATTTTTGTTGAGTGTACATGAGGTGGTAAAACACCCGTTGTATTATGAAACAATGTTCAGGCTGCAGAATTGTAATTTAATTGGACACAGGGAACGGCCATCTGTTAAATATCAATTGGGACAAAATGAATAACCTTAGTGATGTGACACAGCTCTCATCAGTGTATGTATATATATATATATATATATATATATATATATATATATATATATATATATATATATATATATATATATATATAAATATAAAAATACAGACCATGGCCTTGGATGGTTGTATATAAGTAATGTGTAAAACTCAGACTTGGTATAATCTAGTCATCTCATATTTGATCATATTTCAATAAAAACTGATTTAATCTAGCTACAAATGTCTTTTGGTTCTTAATACCTGACAAATTATATATAGCGTTAACATTATGAAGCTGACGGATCAGGTTTTATTTTGTCTGGTTCATTCAAGATTATTAGACTATTCTGGGTCAGAATCTTCCCCCCACTGATGGCTATGGTGAACATAAAAGTTTTCAGTGATTTATAATCATACATAATAATACATAAAATACATAAATAATATATAAAATAACTGCTGTTTGACATTTTGACATAATTGCTATTGTTCAATAAATGTGTCTAGTTTTTCTTGTGTATCATAAGTGGACTACAGCTGCATCCCTGTTTCATAATGACAACCAATCCTTGAATTCTGCACTGACATGTGTTTCTATGAACCAGTGATACTGCATTCAAAGCCACTGCTGTTTTCTCAGACGAGTGATGTTTATTAGTCAGTGTTTTTTAAAAATCATTAACAGTAGAATGATGAACTTTATATTTAAGGTTTTGATCATAAAACATAAATATTTGTTTGACCTTTAATGAAAATTCTCTAATTCTCTATAATTGTTATTGTTTTATCAAATGTGTTTTTTTCCCGTGTTTCATAAATGGACTACGAATGCATCTCAATGTGGATCCCTGTTTCATAATGACATGAATTAAAACTTGAATTCTGCAACATGTGTTTCAATGAACCAGTGATACTACATTCAAAGCTACTTGCAGCTTCCCCAGACAAATTATGATAATTAGTCAGTATTTATTTTGTCAATAACAGTAGAATAATTAACTATTTATATTAAACACATTGATCAGGAGAGGAGATGTCCACAGTCAAAATGAGCAGCTCTGATAGGAAGTCTGAGTAAACTGCACCAGAAGCCCCGACCAGCATCAGTGTGTTTGCTGCTCCCGGAATAACTTCACTTTATGACAAAATAATCAACGTTAGATGGATGTTTTTACATCGAGTCCCTGAACAAACATGTGGACCAGCTGGGAAACAGGTTTTGATGGAGCTCAGGTTGATTTTTAATCATTTTAGGAGAGAAAGAAGTGGGAAAAGTCAGTGAAGAGTGCTGCTCATGGCGGTGAGTAGGTGAGGTTTGGAGGCTCCCCAAACTAAAAGCAGAGAGCATCAGATCTCTACATGACTTTAATATGAAGAGACACAAGTCTGCTATCGGCTCCCTTCACTGTCAGCCTTCAGCTCTTCTCCCACGTTTAGTTTTCACTCTTTTATCGGTGAAGAGAAACACACGTGAGCCGACTTTCAGACCGCACAGAGCAGCCACGAGCCGGGTTGAGTCTCCACGGTTCTCATGGTGTGTTTAAGTCCAGCCCCCAGCTCCGGAGAATCCAACAGTCCGGTCAGACTCTCGTTCTCGTTAGTAGAAACACAACTCTAATAGAAAATGGCAGAAGAAGCTCCAGCTCCAGCCGTCGCGCCGGCAAAAGCAGCCAAGAAGAAGGTGACCAAGCCGAGGCCGGCTGGTCCCGGCGTCGCCGACCTCATCGTCAAAGCTGTGGCCGCGTCCAAGGAGCGGAGCGGCGTGTCTCTGGCCGCCGTCAAGAAGGCTCTGGCTGCCGGAGGCTACGATGTGGAGAAGAACAACTCCCGCGTTAAGACCGCCATCAAGGCTCTGGTCGCTAAGGAGACTCTGGTCCAGACCAAGGGGACCGGCGCCTCCGGCTCCTTCAAGATGAACAAGAAGGTCGCCGAGAAGCCGGAGAAGAAAGCCGTTGCTAAACCCAAGAAGGCTGCAGCCAAGAAACCCGCAGCGGCCAAGAAGCCCAAGGCGGCGGCAGCGAAGAAGCCGGCAGTCGCTAAGAAATCCCCGAAGAAGGCGAAGAAGCCCGTAGCTGCCAAGAAACCCGCCCCCAAGAGCCCCAAGAAGGCCACTAAGAGCCCCAAGAAAGCTACCAAGAGCCCCAAGAAGGTGGTGAAAAAAGCCGCTGCAGCCAAGAAGTCCCCCGCTAAGAGGGTTGCCAAGCCCAAAGCGAAGAAAGCAGCACCCAAGAAGAAGTAAGCTGTTCTCAGTCTGGTGGACCAGCGCTCCGACAAAAAGGCTCTTTTAAGAGCCACCACACCGTCCTTAAAGAGCTTTATCCTGTTCTTATATTGTTTTATTATTATTATAACCTTTATTTAACCAGGTTTGTCCCATTGAGATCCAAGATATCTTTTGCAAGAGAGACCTGGCCAAGAATGTAAAGGCAGCATGTAAAGTTACAAACACATCATCACATTAATCATGGACAAAAAAGAAACAAACAATAAGAATACAAATAGCAATTAGAATTTTCAAAATACGCAAGAGAATTTACAAGATTGGTCAAACATTTGCAATCAAATAAAACATTTACACTCCTGAAGCCTGGATGTAATGGAATTTATCAAGGACTTAAATACATTGAGAGATACCAGATTTTGGAGTTTGAGCTCTGAATGCAAATTGTTCCATGTAGGCCTACTCGGAGCAGAAAATCTAAAAGCTTTCTTCCCCATTTCTGTTCTGACCTTAGGAACAGTAAAATGATAAACGTCCTGAGAGCGGAGACTATAGGTACTACTATTCAAAATTAAAAGGGATGATACATCGTTACATAACATTAAGACTGTGTACTATTACTTTAAATGGAGGAATGCATTTTTAAATCCATACATGTAAAAAGTAGCTCAATCTACTAGTATAAAATGTGACAGCTACTTTATATCGACAGTGTATGTTTTTATAAACCCAGCTTTATATCTATATCTATATCTATATTATCAGTTTTAATTGGGCAACAAAGAACTAATAATAAGACATTCTCAACATTGTCATATTTAATATTGGCTTAATTCCTGCACCTTACCAACACCATACTACTCCATTAAGATGATTATATTACTTTACTATGTATAGATGTAAAATTAGAGGAGGTAACTACAAAGGAGTAACCATACATATATCGTTTTGTGCAAAAGGCCATTTTCTAATTATCATATTGTGTATACTTTGCCCAGTGACAGAGCATATAAATGGCCTTTGCTGTAGCTGTAAAGTTGCTTTAAGTGGTGATATGAGACATTCAATCACAAAATGAATCTCAAGTGAATGTAAAAAATGTATATCCCTGGAAGTCTTTACATCCATTTAGTCAGAAAGCTGAGAAACTGGTATAATAGCACAACAGTATAAAACCAAATTTTTAAATTTAACTCCAAAGAATAAAACCTTTCTATTATACTTGTTTCTTTTATTTTTGTATTTGTCCAGCTTTTCATGAAAAAGTGTTTTTGAGTATCGATAAAAGCACTACGTCCTATGAATTATTTTCATATAAACATATTATACAGTCAAAATATAATTTTCAAAACATACATTCCATAAAAATATATATTTAGTAAATAAAAAATATACTTTACAGTACAAATACTCAGAGTAGTACTCAAACAAGTTTCAGTGATAGTTATCGACTGATATTTATCTTTGATGTCAAGGAAAAGAACATATTGAATTGGATTTGTTATGATTATAATCTTGAGGACAATGGTTTCATCCTGTTCTTCACTGTTCTTATTTTTTTTGTTCTTGAAAATGGTTTTCATTTTGAAAGCTTTTGATTATCAAACAAACAATACATTTGACATTGCTATGTAAATGTGGAGGACATATCCATCCATGTTGAAAATGTTTATAAATTAAATAACAAAACTCATAAACACATACACCTGTAGTCCACAGTTGTGTGTAGGGGGGTTCTTTTATTTATTTTGAAGGAAACGGATGTCCCAAACACAGTTTTAATGGGGATGAGTGTCTCTCTGGGATTTGGTTAAACTGTAAGGTAGTAGAAAACATGTTACCCCGTTGAAGTCTTCATGTTGTTTATTTTCTATTGGATCGATAATATACTGTCAACCACGTCATGCAGCAAGCCTTTCAGCATAGACATGGTCATACCATTGTCATACTAATCAATGCGTTTTAGTAGTGAGAGGAATGAGCTCTTTTTGAGAAAGTGTTTGGCTCTTAAAAGAGCCGTTTTGGGGTTCTGGTTTCCAGCAGTCAGCAGGTCTCCAGGTTTACTTGGACTTGGCGGCCTTCTCGGTCTTCTTGGGCAGCAGAACAGCCTGGATGTTGGGCAGCACGCCGCCCTGAGCGATGGTCACTCCGCCCAGCAGCTTGTTGAGCTCCTCGTCGTTGCGGACAGCCAGCTGCAGGTGACGGGGGATGATTCGGGTCTTCTTGTTGTCGCGGGCAGCGTTTCCAGCCAACTCCAGGATCTCAGCGGTCAGGTACTCCAGCACCGCCGCCAGGTAGACGGGGGCTCCGGCACCAACACGCTGAGCATAGTTCCCTTTACGGAGATGTCTGTGGACACGGCCGACCGGGAACTGGAGCCCAGCGCGGGAGGAGCGGGTCTTGGCCTTCGCCCTGGCCTTTCCGCCGGTTTTGCCTCTTCCACTCATTATTAGATGCTTTCTGGAGTCGATACTCTAAGAATGTGTCGCTCTACCGGCGAATCTCTCTTTTATGTGTCCGCTGAGCGCGCGAGCCTGGTCGTGACAGTGACAGACCAATCAGGAAAGAGGCTTCCACTCTGAGTTTAGGCGGAGAGTTTGGAAAGACTTCCCGCCAATGAGCTGCTGAGATTGGGGCGGTGGGTCGCTCCTCGAGGCGGCGCTGAGCTCCACGAGGAGCCCCCCACCAATCAGGAGCCGGAGGTCCGAACAGCGTCACCGTTTCACAGCCGGTCCCACAGTTTAAGAGCAGCGAGTCTCTCCGTTCATCGTATATTTCTCCCGACCAGAGAAAGAAGAAGTCATGGCTAGAACCAAGCAGACAGCCCGTAAATCCACCGGCGGCAAAGCCCCCAGGAAGCAGCTGGCCACCAAGGCTGCCCGTAAGAGCGCCCCGGCCACCGGCGGCGTGAAGAAGCCTCACCGGTACAGGCCCGGTACCGTCGCTCTCAGGGAGATCCGTCGCTACCAGAAATCCACCGAGCTGCTGATCCGCAAGCTGCCCTTCCAGCGTCTGGTCAGAGAGATCGCTCAGGACTTCAAGACCGACCTGCGCTTCCAGAGCTCCGCTGTTATGGCTCTGCAGGAGTCCAGCGAGGCTTACCTGGTCGGCCTGTTCGAGGACACCAACCTGTGCGCCATCCACGCCAAGAGGGTCACCATCATGCCCAAGGACATCCAGCTGGCCCGTCGTATCCGCGGAGAGCGAGCTTAACCTGTCTGCTGTTAAACCAACACAACGGCTCTTTTAAGAGCCACCTCACTCTTCTCTGAGAGCTCCTTCCTATTCTAATAAGACTAGTTATTAACGGTAGCTGTAGGAATCACATATTTTATACTGATGTATACATAAGCATATTATGAATTTACTTGTCATGTGAATTTTTTTATATAATCCTTTACTTACTAGTTGGGGCCACTTATACTTTGTCTGGTTTAAAAAAGAAAAAAAATCCCATGCTTGGTCAGGATCCTGACCCTAGGAACCCTGAGTAATGCCGTCCCACCTGAGGGGTCTGAAGGCTAATAAGTAACTAACTGAAGTTTTTTTTCTGCATCTTGTTTCGACTGAAATCTTACTACTTGGTTTTTAAGGTAATAGGGAGATAATATTTTTTATGTAGCTGTTGAAATTCAGGTTTGAGTCCTTAACTATAACCAGGTTTCTGAATGCCTCCTATTTTAATGAAATATTATTTAGGGCTTCTTATAGATCTTGCAACCTTTTTTTCATCACGTAGAAGAAATTTATTTACATAGTTTTTGTATTCGTTATATTTGTCTTTTCAAAGATTCAGATGCCACAGAGTGACCTTAATTCACTGACAAATGAACAGTTGGCCAATGTTACTATCTCTCATCATTTGCATAAATATTGTTTTTTCTCTGGACGAAGCTAAACAAAACTTTATCATTTCTCAGATGGTGTGAGAATAGAGTGTGAACCACTGTTTTAAAGAACCCAGTCTTTGTCCAAGGTCCAGGTCCTGCATCACCACACAGTATATGTTCTTCGTCTTGGTTGTTTCAACTGACATAAAGCTGCCGAGTCAATTCCATTTATGTTGCCCAATATCACAAATCCTACTTTGCCTCGAGGAGCAGCTTAGCTTGTGATGCTGGTGGTAATATTCGGTACTGGACTACAGACATTGCCGCAGCATTGACTTCTGATATCCACTCAATGTTTCTTCTTTAATTATATTTACTCCATTATTTTTGCACTGTACCCCCCAGTCATACACGTTACCCATATGAGTAGTGTGCATTACAGTTTGCACACTGATAGGTACGTTTGGAAATGACTCCATTGTGTTTATGTAATAGAAACAACAATTGATCTGTCTGGGGACTGATCTGAGGACTGTATTGTAGCCTGATGTGTCTACATAGAGACACATCATCAATTGATTAACATTTTTCACTTTTGTTTGGCTATAATCAACAAACCTCATAGGTCCCCGATTAATGCTGTTGGCCAGTAGAGGGCGCTTATGTATCTTCAAGTTAATTATTTACCGCCATGGAAATACAAAGAAGACGTAAAGCCGGAGAAACCCCCCGCCCCTGGTTTCCACCACGTCCTCAGACATGATTTAAATAACAGGGAGCACACAGCATCTAACCATCCAGTTGAAAAACTTTGACCAGTGAAAATGAGTGGAAGAGGCAAAGGCGGTAAGGGACTCGGTAAAGGAGGCGCCAAGCGTCACCGTAAAGTCCTCCGTGATAACATCCAGGGAATCACCAAGCCCGCTATCCGCCGTCTGGCTCGCCGTGGCGGAGTGAAGCGTATCTCCGGTCTGATCTACGAGGAGACCCGCGGCGTGTTGAAGGTCTTCCTGGAGAACGTCATCCGTGACGCCGTCACCTACACCGAGCACGCCAAGAGGAAGACCGTCACCGCTATGGATGTGGTCTACGCTCTGAAGAGGCAGGGACGCACCCTGTACGGCTTCGGTGGATAAACACGACCTGCTACTTAAACACGACCAACGGCCCTTTTAAGGGCCAAACACTCACTCAATGAGGAGCTAAATACCTGTTGACGAGACACGCACACACACACCTTTTTTATGGCATTTTGTACGTAATCTGTTTATGAACTGTTTCTCTCCCACACTATACGGTTTACATAATGCAATCTATTCATGTGTATGATATTTACATGCTTATGACCTATTTTTCTCTGTGATTCCAGTCGCCGTAATATTTGTGCCATTACAGGTATGATTGTAATATTATACGATCACTTCAATGAAAGTGTTTTTGTTACCGTAGTATGTGTTTAGGCTGAACGAGACAATTCTGATGAACATCAAAGCCGCCACTGTGGATTCTTTAAAAAATGCTTGAAAACACATCTTTATAGAAAGTCCTTTTAGCTAAACTATCTTTATCCGTTTTAATGTTGATTTAAATAATTTTTAATATGCTAGTATTGAATTATTTTACAATGTATTTATCCTTTTTTGTGCACTGTAGCACTGTGAGGTCATTGAGTTGATATAAAGTGCATTATAAATAAAATGTATTATCATTATTATCAATGAAGTGTGGCATCAAATTCCACAGGCTACATCAAGATCTCTGAAATAAGCCTTTATTAATAAGTAATATGCCCCTCCTATGATGTTTACTAACCTTATTATATATTAGAAAGATGATGTAGTGGTAGATATTGTGCATAAAAATATAATCACCCGTTAACAGTCGATGGTATTTCCTGTATTCTGGTGCATTTTAACATAGTTTGATACTTTTATCTGACTGTATCATGAGAAAGCAATACGGGTTCATGTTGTAAAGTGGTCGGCTCCTGTCAGATCACATATTTGATAATATTAAAAAAGCAGAGTACAGTACATAAATATCATGTAATCCAGAGAGACTGCTCCAGAGCTCAGCCCAACAGCATTGTGGGTACAGCAACAATCAGATCATAGCTTAAAAAGTAATATGGACTGAAAGGTCCAATTGTTTTGAGCTTGTGAGACTGCAATATTCACACCTGGAAGCTGCTTCTATAACAACGTATCTGCTGTTGAGGAAGTATCACATAATCTATTGCACATAAGTAACGTCTGACAGTTATACTGTATTAAATGTGTATCTGGGTTTTTTATGTCTGCCTCTTAAAGCGCACCGTTGCTTGTTTTGATGAGGACTATATAAATATTGTCTTTGTTATGATTATTATTAATATTATCAACTAAATGAGATATGTTTGTTACCAGACTGAACTTGTATTGCACAACATGAGCCTAACAGCCCACAACATAGCGTTAAATATGAACTTCCATAGGAAATTTGCACTTTCTACTAAACGTGCTGTTTGTTGTCAAAACTAAGAGCCAATGGCTTTGGAGCCAGGTGTAACCGAGGTTACTAGGCCCGAACCATGAGAACAAAAAGAAAAGAGAGAGTTAACTGTAGTTTTTTAAATAGGAGCCATTAAACAAAATAGGGCACTGTGGTTCGATAAATAAGATAGAAGAGGCAACATTTTTGTGTTCATATTGTTCATTATTTCAAATCTAATGATGGGAGTGTTGTTGTTTCCATTTTGCAGACTTCCAGGTGACATTTGAGTGAAATAGCCCTTTTGTTCATGTGACACACGTATGATAGCCAGATAGTCACAAAATCATAAGTATGTCAGTGCAATTTAGACAAGTCCAATGGATTCATAGACCCAGAAACAATGGGGTTAGATACCAAGAGTTCTTGACAAGGTCAGATATTGAAGGAGCGAGGCTATTTTAAGGGTTTCCTACACATCTTGGACGGCGTCTTGAAAATAACACCTTTATAGTGGTCAGAATTTGGTAAACTTTTAGTATATTATTAAGGACACCTAATACTACAAAAAACAGCTGAAAAACATTTTGTTAGAATTATTTTAGGTTTAAGAGGGTTTTCTTTTCATATATGCGCCCGCCTATATGTACACCTACTGTGTGAAAATGAATGACTACAAGGTAGAAAAACTGTTTCCACATGACAAATAGTGTGGATAAGGCAAATTTCTAATGTAACGAAAGTGAAAAGAACTCCCCGTCGGGGAATCGAACCCCGGTCTTCCGCGTGACAGGCGGAGATACTGTCCACTATACTAACGAGGAAGGGTGCAGACATGTGGGTGCAGACACGTGGGTGCAGACATTAGGGTGGGAACCCTACTTTTTTGCCAAATAGAAAACTGCATGTCGTAGGTTCGGGTTTGTCTGTGTGAAGGTTGCATGTACTCCCCGCGTTTTCACGGGTTCTCTGCGGGTTCTCTCCCCTCCCTACAGGCAAAGACACGAAGGCCAATCTTGAGCAGCAGAGGGCGCTGTTTGACCAGATACGATGTCGATGCCACATCACCAGTGCAGGGTTCAAAGTGTAGGTCTGGACATACTTGGCATCGAGATTTAAAAGTTGCTTTCCACAACAACAAGAAGGCTCGTTGGTCTAGGGGTATGATTCATGGGGTGCGAGAGGTCTCGGGTTCAAATCCCGGACGAGCCCAGGCTTTAACAATGTCAACTAAAATTTAAAATGAAATATTGCAGCGATCGAATCACTTACAGAATACATGAAGTGCAGTAAATAAGTAACATAGAAAGGGAAGTACTCAGCTAAAGTCCATGTCCACCATGCTGTGGTTACATGCCACAATTTCTCTCTCCCATGGGTGACCAGAATTTTTATTTATTTTTGACAGCACGCCGGGAGAAGTTGCTGGTCCTGTAACAGGCCGCATATGTGAATAATGTGTTATCCTGAGCAGCAGATGGCGCTGTTTGACCACATAAGATGTAGGTTTCCAAGTTGCCACATCACCAGTGCGGCGTTCATCTGAGGTCTGAAGATACTTGGGAAGGAGTTTTCATTGAGAAGGGTTTTCAAAGTTGTTTTCTTCTCGGGAGGGAAGGCTCGTTGGTCTAGGGGTATGATTCTCGCTTTGGGTGCGAGAGGTCCCGGGTTCAAATCCCGGACGAGCCCTTCTTTTAAACCATTTAAACTATTATTCAAAGTGAAACAGTGCAGCATACACTTACACAAAGTCAGTAACTTCCGATAAAGTTGAAACTTCCATTGGAAGTCTCTTTGAGAACGGTGGCAATTATAATTGGGATTTTGTCAACACCCTTGATTAAACGAGGCTGTGCCATCACTCTATGTATGGAGGACTAAACATGACTTAAGTATAAATAAATAAATGAATAAATAAATGAATAAATAAATGCTGAAATAAATGAATGTAGGTGAACAGAAATGTAGAAATAAATATAAAGCATTTATTTATTTATTCTGTTATTCATTCTTTTATTATTTTTTTATGCATTTATTTATTTAATTATTCATTTAAGCATTTATTTATTTATTCCTGTATTTATTTATACATTTATTTATTCATTTCAGCATTTATTTATTTATTCCTGTATTTATTTATACATTTATTCATGCATTTATTTATTCATTCATTTATTTCAGCATTTATTTATTCATTTACTTATTTATACTTAAGTCATGTTTAGTCCTCCATATCACTCAACCTAGTAGATTGATGTCTGTTGCTTAAATTCACACAAAGTACAAATGTGTCAGAACAGTTGGACAAATTTGAAATGTTGACACAGTAAAAAAATGAAACAAAAACATTTGATTTGAATCCTAACCCTATTCCTATCCCATGCAGATTAGTGCTGTTGGATTTGAATGAAGAGACCATATATATTATTTCTATGTAGGAGACCATCTCGGAGGCAGCGATGGCGTAATTAAAGAGGCCTTCAGGTGCCAACAAACCACGAACGCTAAATATCAGTTGTCTAAATGTAAATGTTTTCAAGATATAGTTACAGTCGTTTAATCTATAACAATGCATCATATTTGTCAAACTGATGATTGGATTTGCATGTAGATCTGAAAACTAACCTGAGTTGTACAATAAATGCAGTGGACTAAAAAAGGAACTGGATATATAAAGTAGTATTAAAAGTGAGGTTTGTATAACTCCCTACTCGTCCGCAGATGCAGCATGGTAATCCTGAACAGCAGAGGGCGCTGTTTGACCAGATAAGATGTAGGTCTCCAAGCTGCCACATCACCAGTGCAGAATATTTTGTAGGTCTGCAGAAGCTTGAGGAGGAGATTTATAAGATGTTTTCTGAAACTTTAGGAAGGCTCGTTGGTCTAGGGGTATGATTCTCGCTTAGGGTGCGAGAGGTCCCGGGTTCAAATCCCGGACGAGCCCTAAGTTTTAACTATTTCAACTATTATTCAAAGTGAAAGATTGCAGCATACATCTCACACGAAGCCAATAGGTTTTTGATATAGTGCTACTTCCATTGGAAGTCACTCAGAGAAAGTTTGCGTAGGATCTTAACACCATTGATTTGCGATGTTGTGCATCACTTAACCTAATAGATCGATGTCTGTTGTTTAAATTCACATAAAGTACAAATAGGTCAGGTCCACCAACTTAAAAGGATCTTGCAACTCCAACTACATCAAGGTTAATCAAATCTAGTGTTGTTTGACTAATTGAATGCCATTCGACCTGTTTGGAGAGTTTAATAACAGTTACAGATGCTCAGGCCGTAAAAAACATTACACATTAGTTCTTCATTAATCAAATTATCCTTTGGCAAAGACAGTACATCACGCAGCTTTGTCTTGTGGAAGATGATGAACTGGAGTTGAACAAAAAACATATATTTTTTTAAGTAATCTTAAATCAAAAGGAATGGAAATATAAAGTAACATAAAAAAAGGAAACACTCAGGTAAATTACAAGTGTCTCATTAATTACGGTTATTGAGTTAATTCCCCATGGATGACCAGAATCTTTTATTTTGACAGCACACCGGAAGTAGCTGCTGGTCCGGTCTGTCATCTATCGCTGCATTGTCGTGCTATCCAGCTAGCTCACTAGCTGGAGAGCTCATTTGAACCAAACAACATTCGCAGCTGAGGAGGGGGTGTCAGGTGAGATTGGTTGCACAACTTGGTACGCTCCCTTGATTTGTTTGTTTCACTGTCGTCCATAGTTGTAGTTGTTTCCGGCAACACTGAAGCCAGCGACGTTTCCGTTAGCTAAATTGGGTATGCTAGCTTTGCAACGCAAGTCATCCAAATATCGGCGGTTTTACCTCCTCTAATGGATTAATATCGTACTTGCGTTATGAAAAATGAAGGGGGATTTGTTCTAGGAGTCGCGCTGTGTATTTCTGTTCTATACTTCTCGTTCGTGTGTAGCAAACGACGGGGAGATTAGCCAGATGACAAGCTTTAGCTTGCTACTCTTTGTTGCTAGGCAACATAACACTCAGAATCTCTCTCAGGGCAAAGCCTGTAATTTCATTAGCGGAGCGAATCCACGCATCCCCGAGACGTGGTTGTTTCATGCTGTGGAAATCTACTTTGCTCATGTTCTTAATTTCACAAAAAGAAAATAATTTAAATAACAAAGTGTCTCCTGTCTGCTTGTCTGCTTTCGGGAATCGACTGATTGGTGATACACAGGAGGAGGCACCATGTTGGTCCCTATATTCACACTGAAACTGAACCACAAGATTAACCCTCGCATGGTGACTGTTGGGAAATTTGATGGAGTACACCCTTGTCTTACTGCAGCCACGCAGGCTGGAAAGGTGAGGGAAATTAACCATTATTGTTTTGCGTGGTTTGTAGTGTTTTTACCTCATGCCCTCTTTGTTTCTCTCTAAAAGGTTTTTATCCATAACCCCCATGGTCGGGGTCAGAGACCCGTGGCCCACCGACTGAGCCAGAGCACACAAGACTCTGACATCTCACTGCTCAACATCAACCAGGCGGTCACTTGTCTGACGGCAGGAGCGCTGGGACCAAACGCCACCAGAGACACGCTGTTGGTGGGATCCCAGACCAACCTGCTGGCCTATGACGTCCACGACAACGCTGATATATTCTACAGAGAGGTGAGCGCAACTGAGCAACGACGATGAAAACCATATATTTCAGCAGAGAGGTTATTGCATAACACAGGTTGTCAAATTTCTGCTGAACTTTTTTTAAAAGATGTTTTTTATTATGTAAAAGGTTCTATGTAAATTTAGTTTAATATTATTATTATTTTATCTTTTATTATTTGGCTACCAATTGCACCACTTCAAGCACTCAACTCCCTCATATTTCCAAACTACAGAGCTCTGGTGTCATTTTTATGCACAGCTGTCTTATCTTGAGTATTTTCTGCAATACTGGAGAGTTTTGATGACGGGTGAAGATTTGCCCCAGACTACTGATTGTGAGGAATTCCTTTTTGTGTGCCATTTATGAATCAAATCAGGTCCATGTTTACTTCCTGTCGGATAATGTCATTCACATATGCTATGTCCGAAATCATGTGCCATGCACTACATACTCAATAGGTGTAGTGTCATCCAAGATACTTTTGTGTGAGTAAACAGTGGTATAAATCCAGATGGCTCTTTTAAAGGTTTCTGAATACAGGCTACTTATATTTCTCTATTGATTGAGAATGTCATAGTTTTGCAGTATTTATATCACACGAATGCCTGCTTTATAATTTAAAAGACATTAAAATCTCACTTTTTTTTCTTTCTTTATTTTTTTTTTTTTACAATATGGGACCTTTAAGGTTTAATCTATGTGTGATTTATTTGAGTAAATTTGCTGACAAATACACAACTGGAACTGGAGTGAAAACATCTATGCACACGTGTTTTTTTTCTGTGAACTGACACTAAAAATATCACAAAAGGAAAAATGTAATAATGGTGGTAATGGTACACACAGGAGAAGAGCCTGGCTGTCGACATGCACTACAGTAATCTATTCATCATCATCATGTCTCTGTTTCTTCTGTGTAGGTGGCGGATGGGGCCAATGCTATTGTGTTGGGGAAACTCGGGGACATCCCATCTCCTCTTGCCATCATTGGAGGGAACTGCGCCTTACAAGGCTTTGACTCCGAGGGCAATGACCAGTTCTGGACGGTAAGAACAGCAAGGCAACATTTTAATATCAGAAAAATATAACGCACAACTCATGAGACAGTGACACCTCTACATATACTATACATACTGCTGTTTTTCTGCATGGCCACCATTAATGGTCGAGATGACTGATTCCTTTGCTGAATGTTTAAAGGTAACCGGCGATAATGTTCGATCTCTGGTGCTCTGTGACTTCACTGGGGATGGAAAGAATGAGGTAAGTCCTGGCCGTCCTAGCTCTCTACTTTCACGATGTTTCAAGTTGTGTCTGGGCTATAAGATATTAATTAATACGGAAATGATAATTGGTTGATTTACGAAATGTAGTCAGCTATTGTGTATTGTGTTTACAGCTCCTGGTAGGATCAGAAGACTTTGACATCAGGGTGTTCAAAGAGGATGAGCTTGTGTCTGAGATGTCTGAGAATGAGGTGAGTAGATGCGATGCATTTTCTTTACATTACAGTATGTGGCCCAATAATAGTTGAAATCATCATTGCACTGTTACCAGTTTCCCTCTCTGCGTCTCCATACAGACAGTGACATCACTGTGCCATATGCATGGCAGCAGGTTTGGCTACGCCCTGGCCAATGGCACCGTGGGAGTTTATGACGGCACCGCCCGCTACTGGAGGATTAAGGTACAGTAAAAGTTTGTGATAAGCTCATCTTGGACAACGGGCGTTATTGGAAAAAATAGACATTTGTCTCAGTGTTGTAGTCGAGATTATGTTATTTATGTTAAAGGTCACTCTAACTCATGTTAATGGAGAAGAAATATGTTACATTTGGGAACCGTTCTGAGAGGTGAAATAGGTTTGTTGAGAGTCCTGGGTTTAGTTTATATATACAGTATATATATATACACATTGTATATATTAGCCTTTCGCTCTGAAAGCCTTAGTTGTGTATTGTTCCCTCTCCTCTAATACTGTTGTCATGCAAACTGTCTGGTATCTTGTTATAAGTGTACTTTAAATGTAACGCCTCTTCATTTCCTTTTCAATAATGCGTTTCCTCTCCCCAACCAGTCTAAGAATCATGCCATGAGCATCCATGCCTTTGACCTGAATGCTGATGGGGTGGTGGAGCTCATCACCGGCTGGTCCAATGGAAAGGTCAGCTCACGATCCAGCAGGCCTGGCATTTAGAAACTCTCACACTTCATAAATGGGATTTGTTGACAAGTATTTGATTTGGACAGTATCTCTGGTCGTCGTCGTTGATCGCGCTCCTCTTTTATTTCAGATTGATGCTCGTAGCGACCGCACAGGCGAGGTCATTTTCAAAGACAACTTCTCCTCGTCTGTGGCCGGAGTGGTGGAGGGAGACTACAGGCTGGATGGACATAAACAACTTATCTGCACCTCCATAGAGGGAGAAGGTATGTTGTTGCTGCTTCTGCCCACTAACCCACTACAGACGGCCAGAAAGAGGACAGTTCATGTGTGAAGATATGTAAAACAAATAAACATCACATGTGTGTCAGCTTCAGCTGTATTTGACTGCTGACAATAGCATGTAACATGCTTCATATGATTTGGGAGAATTGACAATTTATCGACATAAAACTCACCTTTGTAGAACTGCTTTTAATGTGTGACTAATGCTGTATTTTTGTCCGATGATTGTCTGTTTATTGCTATTAACTATATGTTATTATAAAGTGACTTTGAGTATCATGAAAGGGCTATATAGATAAAATGTACTATAATTATTATTATTATTATTGATATTATTATTATTACTATTAAATGTGTGTATCTTGTAGTCCGCGGTTACCTGCCAGCCAGTAAAGACCTTAAAGGGAATCTGATGGACTCCAGTGCTGAACAGGACCTCATTAGAGAGCTCAGCCAACGCAAACAGAATCTGTTGCTGGAGCTACGCAGCTATGAAGAGAATGCCAAGGTACATTTATATTTATTATTATTATTATTATTATTATTATTATTATTATTATTATTATTATTATTATTATTATTATTATATCACACAGGTGAATGAAATAAAAAGTTCATATTTTGACTGCATCACCATTAGTTTAGACAGCAGACTTCACAAAGATGATGACAGTTTTCTCAGTTGACCGTATACTATAGTACATGCTCACATCCACTCAAACTGTACTATTGCTTCAGGGTGTGCCACACACAAACAGCGGGATGGGAGTCATACCGGCCAACACTCAGCTGCAGACGGCGCTGTCAGTGAGACCTGCTACGGAGGCTCAGAAGGCTCATGTAGAGCTCAGAATTTCAACACCAAATGGTAAAATGCTTTAGTGCCTAAAACGAGAACTTCAAGCATGTCGAGGACCTACGTCCCTGAATCTTCTCTTTCATCCTCTCCAGAAACCATCATCCGGGCAGTGCTCATCTTTGCAGAGGGGATATTTGAGGGGGAGAGTCACGTCGTCCACCCCAGCGCCCAGAACCTGTCAGGCTGTGTCCGAGTCCCCATTGTCCCCCCAAAAGATATACCAGTAGATCTGCACATCAAAGCCTTTGTTGGAGGAAAAAATAGGTAGGATGTGTGAGTAGGCAATGTATGTGCGCTCTCGTGTATTAATTGTATTTCTCTTCCCATCAAATAAACCCATCGTCTCTGCACTACATTCTTTTTGTCCTCTCCAGCACCCAATTCCACGTGTTTGAAATCACTCGTCAGCTACCTCGTTTCTCCATGTATGACATCACGGTGGACTCGTCAGCTGCCCTGCCTGCTGGAAGGGTCACCTTCAGCGTCAACGAACGACCACAGCGGGTAAGCTGTCATAGCGCGATCAGTCGTCCTGCTTGTACCAGGCAATAACATGCTGATTCATGTTTGCTGATTACAATTTATACGTGATTTATATGCTTTTTTATGTGTGTGTGTGTGTGTGTGTGTGTGTGTGTGTGTGTGTGTGTGTGTGTGTGTGTGTGTGTGTGTGTGTGTGTGTGTGTGTGTGTGTGTGTGTGTGTGTGTAGGTGGTGATGTGGCTGAATCAGAACTTCCTGCTTCCAGAAGGAGTAGACACCCCCGACATCACTTTTAGTTCTCTAAGAGGAGGCGGACTGTTTTCCATCAGTATGGCCAGCAATGGACAGGTACAAATACACACAACAGGTGTATATGAAGCTATGAGCTTAATTCAGGATCACTGGTTGTGTGATTTGCAATTACAAATGAAATCATTGGGACTTTTTATTATGTACATTCTGTTGGTTTATTTATTTGTGCTCATAAAAGAAAAAATGTTTAAATAGTAACTCCCAATTCCTTTGTAAAATCAGCTAAAATCAGACAATTAGTGAATCTCTAATTTGGTGATGATCTAATTAGATCACACTGAGGATCGATGACGTTGACCTGGCAGGAGATCTCGTCCAATCACTGGCCTCCTTCCTGGCAATAGAGGACTTGTCAGCGGAATCAGACTTCCCCGGATACTTTGAGGAGCTACGCAGCACACTCACCGAGGTTTGGCTTCAATGAAATCGTCGGCTGTTATTTGTATTTTTATTGTTTATTTCACTAAAACACAAAATTGTCCCGTGGCTTGTTTAAGGCTGGGATAAGTCAGGGAGCACATGAGAAAGTTATTTTTATTTTATGTGCTGTGGTTTCTTAGTGAATCTTAAATATCTCTATGCTAGGTGGACGAGTTCCACTCTGTCCATCAGAAGTTGACTGCAGCGATGGCCGATCACTCCAACTACATCAGGAACATGCTGGTGCAGGCAGAGGATGCTCGCCTCATGGGGGAAATGTGAGTAACCACGAAAAACACTGTAACGTGTGAAATACAGGCAACCTTTTTCAGCAGACTTATAGACGCCAATAAATAAAAACGTGATGTCTACATGCCATGTAGCTGTAGTTCTGTGCATGTTTGTTGCAAGGCATCAGAAAAAAGCCCACAGGCAAATGAGTGAGGAACTCGGGAAGCTTGAAAACCGCAGTCCACAAACCAATGGGTTACCATGACTACGTCCACTTCTCAAACACAGTCTATGGTGTATATTTCCCAGTATATATGTTGAATAACTCATTGTTTCCCGCTGACATCCTCTCTGATTGTCTCGCCCGCTGTAGGACAACGATGAAGAAGCGCTACAGAGAGCTCTACGATCTAAACAGGGATCTGGTCAACGAGTATAAAATCCGCTCTAACAACCACAATGCATTACTGGCCTGCCTCAAGTCTGTGAACCAGGCCATACAGCGGGCTGGTAGACTCCGAGGTAAGACACAACCACACCAACCGCGGCTCCTTAACAACCCTGCAGCATGTTGGCTGTCTGGAACAATGAACATTATTGTATGTCTTATGAATGTCTGTTCCTGGATTCAGACGTTTACGTTACGTTTTGTTGTATCTTGTATTATCAGGCTTTTTTGGGCTCCAATATTTGCAAAATTTGTGAAAATTCAAAGCTTTATTGATGTGAGTGAGGGACGATTTGTGCTTTGCTACCGCGCTGGAAAGCCTCTTTGTTCCAGTTTCTCCTGTAGCATTTTTTTGTGTTTTTTTTTTTGTACAACACCACCTGTTGCATTTTTAAAACGCTGTCCTCTTCAGATCTGTCTCCAAACCGTAGCTGTCAAGCATTCCTCGACAGGCAAATTTCTGCGTTTCAGTCTGGAAACATTTACCAGACAAAACGATCAAAGGCCCACTAATATATGTGTTCAACAATAGTAAAGTAGGTAGGGGGGTCCTTGAGAAGCAAACCAAACAGGCTATTTAATGCTGATCTCACGTTCAAATGAGCTTTAGCTTAGCATTGTGTTATCCATTATGTGTTGTTACATCGTCTTGGTATTCTGTTTGTCGCTCTTCCTCCTCCTCTTTAGTGGGCAAACCCAAGAACCAGGTGATCTCCGCCTGTCGAGACGCCATCAAGAGCAACAACATCAACGCGCTCTTCCGGATCATGAGAGCTGGCACTGCATCCTCCTGAGGACGGAGGGAAGGTTGCTGCAATGGACGAATAAGATTGAAGGAACGAGAGATCAGTGCTGTCATGGTCCAGAATCTTCTGAGGGATTTTTCTTTCTCCCTAGAACGATGAGACGGAGACACATGGGTTTGTAGAAGAAGAAGAGAATGTCTATGTGACGTGGCGTGATGTTTAGAGAGAGCACAGCTGGAGCAAGATGGCTGAGCAGCCTCCTCATTGAAATCACCGGCGGCCGACGGCTCTGTGTGCAGGTTTCTCTCAGACTCGGGTCTCTGCTCTCAGCTTGTTGTGTGTTTGTAGCCAAAGAAAACCATTTTTACTGAATGGATGTCACAGACGACCAACTTGTTTACCCTTTTTTGTAGATTGTACATAGTTTGTAATTGTGATGCGTGGCAAAAACTATTAAATTTTAAAATATTGTATGCATTTGCATTTATTTGAAGTAAAGCAACTGTTGCTTGTATAAATATAAACAGGAAAAAGAGATGGAAAAATGATGTTATGACTTGAAGAATGCGGCCTTCTGGTTTTTTTGGACATGCATCTGCCGTGTAAGTTATGCTGCTTATACATCATGTCTTACCCTGTGTCCATCATGATGGAAGGAATGCTCTCCAACCTCAACTTCCTTACGTTCTGATTGGATGCACACATGTTAACTCACACACTGTGATCTATAGGCGCTACATATGGTTCACTAAAGACCCAGTCTGTGGTCATAAATTGCAGATGGAGTGTATCCCTGCAGCTTTTTGGTGTTAGTGTGAAAATATGTTGTTGGCGTTGACTTCATCATAACGGCACAATCTGCAAAATTGTGTTTTATTCCTCCTGTCTCCTAACCTTTATCCTCCTCAGTTGCTGTGCTGGCATCTGGCTTTAAGTCTCCCAGCTCGAGGTTAAGTCACGTGGTCAGGATGAAGATGCTGCGTTCAGGTGCTCCTGGTTAACTCACTCCTGTGACTATGGTTCAATATTTTAATAACCTACGTTGGATTGACAGACTGTATGAGTGAAACAACTTGTTGAATGGGCCATGGGACCATGTAGACATTTTACTGTCACAATAATCCCAGCAAAGATAATCATCCAAATATGCGTGCAATTCAATGTGGCACCGAAACTGGAATCACAAAAGCAAATCTTAAATATGGTCACACTTCATGAATAAAGTCTACATCCATGTTTTAAAATAGCATTATTGTGTGAGTATGTTCTTTGCCACATGATAATTCCTGAGTTTTTAAAAGCAGGTTCTATTTATTTGTTCACTCATCTCTTGCATGTTAGCTAGACTGCATTGTCTTTATCCCGATTAATGGAAGTTCACCAAGATCAATTTATTGTGCGTGTGTCCTATCATCCCATCTCTAGTGTTTAACACCATATTTAGGCTATTCACTTAATGGTGCCGCGTTGTCGGTTGTAGCAACTATTGTCACTTTTTTTTTTTTTTTTTTTTTTTACTGAACTAATGCAGTACTAGTTATTTTCCAGAATAGCTGACACCACAAAAACATGTATAATTGTCTCCAGTTATTTCGTTGTCATATTAAGGATATTTCCTACAGCACCTGAAGGCAACTAGAGCGCAGCCAGACGGGCTCAGCGCCCGGTAACTTTTTTATCTCTCTCTCTCTCTCACACACACACACACACTCACACACACACACGCACAACCATAAACACACACACACACACACACACACACACACACACACTCACACACACACACACACACAGAGTATCTCCTCTTCTCCCATTGGGTCTTTTGTCTTTGGACGTGTCAGTGCGCAGAGTGAGTCCTGTGTTGCAGCTTCACGCATCTACAGCACAGATGTTTTCGGTTTGAGCTCCCCTCCTCCTCCTCCTCCTCCTCCGTCTCATCTGGTGAGTTTGAATGACTTAACATTGATCAAAAGAACATTCCAGAACTATTGAGGTTATAAAAAATCCAGGCAGACCTGTGTGTCGATGCATGCTAAATTACGCGGAACATGGCTCTATGTGAGGGGAGATGTTCGAGGCTACTTTCCGTGTAGAATTATTTTTTTTTTTTTAATCGCGTTTGTTTTTTGGAGTTTGCGCTCGTTGACAGCGACACAAAAAGATGAGATTAGACAGTGATATATAGAAAAGGGCGTTATTTGGGGATGTCTGCAAATTACAAGAAAGTTAGAACACGATGTTCCTTAAAAGAGTTGGTACCCTTATGGTCCCTTATATAAGACACAGACACTCCCCCTTCTGGGTTATAAAAGATGGGAATCGAGAGAAAAGACAGACTTTTTAAAATCAGCAATCAATAACACATCTGGGATTATTTTTAATTGAATATTCAAGCACATTTAGCTGGATTTAAAAAAGATGCCTTGGCACCTTGCTACTGAAACGTAACTTTGATAACAAGGAGGAGAATGTAGATGATTGACTGTTTGCTGGGATTCATAATATTAACAATATCCTCTTTGCAACAGGGAACATCAAAGTTTATGGAAACATGAAATCTGAGGAGAAGCAAGACACGATGGAGCTGTAAGGTTTCAGGTTTTATTCAACGATGCAGCAGAGCACAGGACGGGAAATCATTAAGTTCCACGGAGTAAAGCCTGCAAACCCAGATCTGGTCTGTGCCAGTCTCCGCAGCAACCCTGCTCCACTTCAGTCCTGTTTGATCCTTAACTGAAGACTTCAGAGGAAGATGGTGACGATGAGGAGGCTCTTCCATGTGAAGGGAGATGTGCTGTGCACGATGCTGCTACTGATGCTTTTCTGTCTGCTGCTCTACGCCCGCCAGGTAAGGATGGAAACAATCACTGCATAGCCCGATATCGGCCTATTGCAGACATATCGGTATCAATGCTGGCTATATACATGTAGATATATCAATATTATAATTTATATAAGTTATTGGATTGGACAATGCACCCCTCTCCTCGCAAACTATTACTTTTATTTTTAAATCACCATGTTTCCAGGTGGTGCTCTCTTCTGGATGGGACAAGCCCGTGTGGAACCTGCAAATTCATGGCTCCACCAGCTCCAACAGGAACTTGCTGGGCGCTAGTGGGGCCAAAGCAGGGCAGGACTCTCCGGGGGTATGAGATGTGCTTCAATTTATGAATGTGTGCTTGTTCGCGTGGAGGTGTCAGAATCAAAGTATCTTCATAATGTGTAATGGCTACAATGAGATTGAGTGAACTAAAAAATAAAACATTGAAATAAAAAGTACAGTATGTGTGTGATGGTTGCTGTTAGAAAGAAACTTGCATTTGGTAGTCCAGAAACTGGAGTGTGATGCGCTGAAGACCTTTTATGACGAACCTGAAAGAGATAAACCTGAATCGGCATAAAAAGATATTTTAGGTTTTCAGATGGCATATTTCTCCTCCACATAAAACTTTATTATATGTT
Organism: Eutrigla gurnardus; assembly: GCF_963514095.1. Lineage (NCBI taxonomy): Eukaryota > Metazoa > Chordata > Actinopteri > Perciformes > Triglidae > Eutrigla > Eutrigla gurnardus. The sequence goes on along the minus strand of NC_139923.1, from coordinate 27,601,983 downwards.
AATTTTTATGACATGCACTTGCTGTAATAAATGTCCTCCTGTTCATTTCTCCGAAATAGCCGATCCCATCCAGACCTTCAGAGCCACAACTGCCTCTCTGCAAGCCCGAGTCCAAGTCCAAAACTCCTCAGCCCAAGTCCAAAACTCGTCAGCCTAAATCCAAACTTTCTCAGCCCAAGTCCAAACCTTCTCAGCCTAAATCCAAAACTAAGGGGAAAGGGAAGCTGCAGCGGAACAATGCTGTGCCGAGTAAAACCCCTGGCAAGCCTCTCCCCACGATGCCGCCGTTTGACTTTGACGGCTATCTGAGAGAAAAGGACAACAGACACTTTAAGCTGCTCATAGACCAGCCAGACAAATGTCACATCGGCGGATCAGAGGAAGGAGGAGGAGGAAGGGAAGGGTCCACCGCTGCCCCCTACATGCTCATCGCGGTGAAATCCATCCCTGCAGATTTTGATAAACGCCAGGTAAAACGGTGGCATGTTCTTTGTAGGCCTTTGCCAAAAACAATGATACATCATTTCAACAATTTTCCGCTAATCAGTACAGGAATGAGGCTTTGTTTTCACCTGAACCTTTTAGTGTCTTAAAGCTGGTTGTTGGTTGTTTTCGGACATGCATCTGTGCTCGTCTGGTTCACTCACTCTGAGTTTAGTTCATGGCAGCAGACAGCAGCTGTTTCCAGTTACTGATCTCCACCAACAGCAAATGTTAGCAAATAGCTAGAGCCAGCTAAAGAGCCAGCCTTCAGGAGTTGGTGGAGACCAAAACATGAGCTAAAAGGTGATATTTGGACAGGTAGACGTAAACACATAGAAGGTTGTCACAAGATTAATACATATTTTACCTTTTATTCTCTCTCTCTCTTGGTCAACAAACATAATCTCCTTCAGGTGGTACGTCGAACCTGGGGTAAAGAGGGACTTTTTCAAGACGGGGTGTCCATCCGTACTGTTTTCCTGCTGGGGGTTCCCAGGAACCGGACTGCTCTGCCTCTGTGGGATCGGCTCTTGACCTACGAGAGTCAAACCTTCAGGGATATCCTGCTTTGGGACTTTGAAGACACCTTCTTCAACCTGACGCTGAAGGAAACACATTTTCTGAAATGGGTCAACAGCAGCTGCCCTCATGTTAAGTGAGTGTTTACAGAAATCAGGAGCTGATCTGACTTCTGATCTCACATCTGACGCTTTCCTCTTCTCACACAGATTCATCTTCAAGGGTGATGCCGATGTGTATGTTAATGTGGAGAATATATTAGAGATGTTACAAGGCCAAAAGCCAGACACGGATCTGTTTGTCGGGGATATTATCATCCATGCTAAACCTATTCGCCGACGCAGTTCCAAATACTACGTGCCGGAGTTTGTTTATGGAGGCGGTTTGTACCCGAATTATGCTGGAGGAGGAGGGTTCGTCATGTCGGGACATACGGCTCGGAGACTTAGCTCTGCCTGTCAACAGGTAATTCAAAGTCGGACTCTTTTTTAGTATGCCTGACTGAGGAATTCTTTGATCTACATTTTGCTTTCCATTTCCAGGTGGAGTTGTTCCCCATTGATGATGTTTTTCTGGGAATGTGCCTCCAGCTGATTGGCGTCAAACCATCACGCCATCAGGGATTTCGGACCTTCGGGATCCCCCGACCGTCTGCAGCGCCCCACCTTCAGACGTTTGACCCCTGCTTTTACAGGGATCTCATGGTGGTTCACAGCCTCAGTGTTCCTCAGATCTGGCTCATGTGGAACCTCCTGCACGACCCCAGCCTGAGCTGCCACAACAGGACTAGCCCGACATCGTGGCCCTTTAAGTGGAAAGATAAGATGGGGCAGACGGCGGGAGAAGAGAAGGACTACGGTGAGATGCAGGTTTTCGTCACGCATTAGTGACTCTCTCGACACGGCCGAGCGGGATCTGCAAGAGCCCTAGCCAGGACACAATGGTTAGTGATTAAAGCGGGATTTGTGGCCAACTTTAAAGGCTTGTGATGTGTTCAAAAGCATAGTTGAGTCATATGAGACTTTATCCAAGCTGGTAGATCATCTTCGGGGAAATTAATTGGCAAAGGCCTAATGTGCTCCAGGTTTTTCAGTGAGGAAGGCCATCCAAGTCCATCTGGGTGATGCATACTGTGAAAAAACGTGTGCAGCAAGACCTTGATTTGCACAGAAAATTCTGAAAAGACTTTTGAATGTGTGATCTTCGGAATGTATTGTGCTCTATTTGTTTACACGGAGACACAGCGAGGGCGACGTGGTTAGCTGGTTTAACCCCATCCGAGCTGAGAAGCGTCTGTGTTTTCTGAGACGTAAATCCAGTAAATGTGCTGAGTCAGACGGGGGCTGTGTGGACGGCCAGGACTGCTGACGTCTGTCTCTACTGGTTGAGTGCAAAGACGGTCGAGACTCGATGTGCTGTCGCTGTGAATCACGAGCAGAGAAGCTCCTCGCTGCCTTGTTCCGGATCGAGGCACAAATGGACAGTTGCACTATCCGTTCCCTGGAGGAACAACAAATGAAGCCTAAATGGAAACCAGCTGGGACTATGGCACACACACACACACACACACACACACACACACACAAAACCGCTGCTGAGTGTGGAAAAGACTGATATTTCATGAGTCATGCATGTGTGCTTTCATAAGAACACCATTATTACTATAATTATAATTACTTGTTTTGTATGATTCTGGTTTCCGTTAAAACTGACTTAACCCTCATCTTCAAAAGGGATCTTTTTTTTACTGCCTTTCAACAGGAACATCTTCGCAAACCTAGACGGATCGGATTTGGATCACATTCGTGTGTCTTTTTGCCATCCTAGCTGCGTAGCTCGATGTGATATAGGTCTGTCCGGCACTTTTCTCCAGGCTGAAATGTCTTAACATGAGTTTCATGGATTCCTCTGAAGTTCAGACAATTTGAGAGCATGCTTCCATGGTGCCAGGTTGACGTTTGTGGGTTGAGTGAAATGTTACAGTCATGATAACCTCAGAATAAACTGTAATGACCGTGGGGATCCTTTGACTTTTCATTTTGTGCCATTATCGGGTTAAAAAAATGTTGTACAATACTTAGAATCATGGTTAGGTACTTGCAAATTTAGAATTGATGCACTTATTTAACTCACTAAACAACTAAACACCACCTACTTCTTTGGACATAATATACTGACTTTTTTTCACTTTTTTCAACATGCTATATAACTTTTTTTTTTACTTTTTTCGAAATTCTATACTGACTTTTTTTTTTACTTTTTTTAACTTTTTTTGACACTATACTGACTTTTTTCTACTTTTTTCAACATGCTATATGACTTTTTTTGACATTCTATACTGACTTTTTTTTTTTTACTTTTATCAACAGTCTTTACTGACTATATTTTTTACTTTTTTTGGCATTCTATACTGACTTTTTTTTTTTACTTTTTTCGACATTCTATACTGACTTTTTTTTTTACTTTTTTCGAAATTCTATACTGACTTTATTTTTACTTTTATCGACATTCTATACTGATTTTTTTTTTTACTTTTTTCAACATGCTATATGACTTTTACTTTTTTCGACATTCTATACTGACTTTTTTTTTTACTTTTTTCAACATGCTATGAATTTTTTTTTACTTTTTCGACATTCTATACTGACTTTTTTACTTTTTGACACTATACAGACTTTTTTACTTTTTTCAACATTTTATACTGACTTTTTTTTACTTTTTTTCAGCACTCTATACTGACTTTTTTTTACTTTTTCAACATGCTATGACTTTTCCTTTTTTTGACACTATACCAACTTTTTTAAAACTTTTTTCTACATTCTATACTCACTTTTTTTTAAACTTTTTTCGACACTATACAGACTTTTTTTTACTTTTTTCAAAATTCTATACTGACTTTTTTTTTTACTTTTATCAACAGTCTTTACTGACATTTTTTTTTAACTTTTTTCGACATTCTATACTGACTTTTTTTTACTTTTTTCAACATGCTATATGACTTTTTTTACTTTTTTCGACATTCTATACTGACTTTTTTTTTTACTTTTTTTAACACTATACTGACTTTTTAAAAACTTTTTTCGACATTCTATATTTACTTTTTTTTAAACTTTTTTCAACATGCTATATGACTTTTTTTTACTTTTTTCGACATTCTATACTGACTTTTTTTTTTTACTTTTTTCAACATGCTATGACTTTTTTTACTTTTTTCAACACTACTGACTTTTTTTTTTACTTTTTTCAACATGCTATGACTTTTTTTTACTTTTTTCAACACTATACTGACTTTTTAAAAACTTTTTTCGACATTCTATATTGACTTTTTTCGACATTCTATACTGACTTTTTTTTTTACTTTTTTTAACACTATACTGACTTTTTAAAAACTTTTTTCGACATTCTATATTTACTTTTTTTTTAACTTTTTTCAACATGCTATATGACTTTTTTTTAACTTTTTTCGACATTCTATACTGATTTTTTTTTACTTTTTTCAACATGCTATGACTTTTTATACTTTTTTCAACACTATACTGACTTTTTAAAAACATTTTTTCGACATTCTATATTGACTTTTTTCGACATTCTATCCTGACTTTTTTTTTTACTTTTTTCGACACTATACAGACTTTTTTTTTTTTACTTTTTTCGACACTATACCGACTTTTTTTTAAACTTTTTTCGACACTATACAGACTTTTTTTTACTTTTTTCAAAATTCTATACTGACTTGTTTTTTTACTTTTATCAACAGTCTTTACTGACTATATTTTTTACTTTTTTTGGCATTCTATACTGACTATTTTTTTTTTTGACTTTTTTCGACACTATACCGACTTTGTTTTTACTTTTTTCGACTTTCTATACTGACTTTTTTTTAACTTTTTTCGACACTCTATACTGACTTTTTTCTACTTTTTTCAACATGCTATATGACTTTTGTCTTTTTTTCGACACTATACCGACTTTTTTTTAAACTTTTTTCGAAATTCTATACTGACTTTTGTTTTACTTTTATCGACACTCTATACTGACTTTTTTCTACTTTTTTCAACATGCTATATGACTTTTCTTTTTTTCGACACTATACTGACTTTTTTTTAAACTTTTTTCGACTCTATACTGACTTTTTTTTACTTTTTCAACATGCTATGACTTTTCCTTTTTTTGACATATACTTTTTTACTTTTTTCCACACTATACCAACTTTTTTAAAACTTTTTTCTACATTCTATACTGACTTTTTTTTTACTTTTTTCAACATGCTATATGACTTTTTTTACTTTTTTCGACATTCTATACTGATTTTTTTTTACTTTTTTCAACATGCTATATGACTTACTTTTTTCGACATTCTATACTGACTTTTTTTTACTTTTTTCAACATGCTATATGACTTTTTTTTACTTTTTCAACATGCTATGACTTTTCCTTTTTTTGACATACTTTTTTACTTTTTTCGACACTATACCAACTTTTTTAAAACTTTTTTCTACATTCTATACTGACTTTTTTTTTACTTTTTTCAACATGCTATATGACTTTTTTTTACTTTTTTCGACATTCTATACTGATTTTTTTTTACTTTTTTCAACATGCTATATGACTTACTTTTTTCGACATTCTATACTGACTTTTTTTTACTTTTTCAACATGCTATATAACTTTTTTTTTTACTTTTTTCGAAATTCTATACTGACTTTTTTTTTTACTTTTTTTAACTTTTTTTGACACTATACTGACTTTTTTCTACTTTTTTCAACATGCTATATGACTTTTTTTGACATTCTATACTGACTTTTTTTTTTTTACTTTTATCAACAGTCTTTACTGACTATATTTTTTACTTTTTTTGGCATTCTATACTGACTTTTTTTTTTTACTTTTTTCGACATTCTATACTGACTTTTTTTTTTACTTTTTTCGAAATTCTATACTGACTTTATTTTTACTTTTATCGACATTCTATACTGATTTTTTTTTTTACTTTTTTCAACATGCTATATGACTTTTACTTTTTTCGACATTCTATACTGACTTTTTTTTTACTTTTTTCAACATGCTATGAATTTTTTTTTACTTTTTCGACATTCTATACTGACTTTTTTACTTTTTGACACTATACAGACTTTTTTACTTTTTTCAACATTTTATACTGACTTTTTTTTACTTTTTTTCAGCACTCTATACTGACTTTTTTTTACTTTTTCAACATGCTATGACTTTTCCTTTTTTTGACACTATACCAACTTTTTTAAAACTTTTTTCTACATTCTATACTCACTTTTTTTAAAACTTTTTTCGACACTATACAGACTTTTTTTTACTTTTTTCAAAATTCTATACTGACTTTTTTTTTTACTTTTATCAACAGTCTTTACTGACATTTTTTTTTAACTTTTTTCGACATTCTATACTGACTTTTTTTTACTTTTTTCAACATGCTATATGACTTTTTTTACTTTTTTCGACATTCTATACTGACTTTTTTTTTTACTTTTTTTAACACTATACTGACTTTTTAAAAACTTTTTTCGACATTCTATATTTACTTTTTTTTAAACTTTTTTCAACATGCTATATGACTTTTTTTTACTTTTTTCGACATTCTATACTGACTTTTTTTTTTTACTTTTTTCAACATGCTATGACTTTTTTTACTTTTTTCAACACTACTGACTTTTTTTTTTACTTTTTTCAACATGCTATGACTTTTTTTTACTTTTTTCAACACTATACTGACTTTTTAAAAACTTTTTTCGACATTCTATATTGACTTTTTTCGACATTCTATACTGACTTTTTTTTTTACTTTTTTTAACACTATACTGACTTTTTAAAAACTTTTTTCGACATTCTATATTTACTTTTTTTTTAACTTTTTTCAACATGCTATATGACTTTTTTTTAACTTTTTTCGACATTCTATACTGATTTTTTTTTACTTTTTTCAACATGCTATGACTTTTTATACTTTTTTCAACACTATACTGACTTTTTAAAAACTTTTTTCGACATTCTATATTGACTTTTTTCGACATTCTATCCTGACTTTTTTTTTTACTTTTTTCGACACTATACAGACTTTTTTTTTTTTACTTTTTTCGACACTATACCGACTTTTTTTTAAACTTTTTTCGACACTATACAGACTTTTTTTTACTTTTTTCAAAATTCTATACTGACTTGTTTTTTTACTTTTATCAACAGTCTTTACTGACTATATTTTTTACTTTTTTTGGCATTCTATACTGACTATTTTTTTTTTTGACTTTTTTCGACACTATACCGACTTTGTTTTTACTTTTTTCGACTTTCTATACTGACTTTATTAACTTTTTTCGACACTCTATACTGACTTTTTTCTACTTTTTTCAACATGCTATATGACTTTTGTCTTTTTTTCGACACTATACCGACTTTTTTTTAAACTTTTTTCGAAATTCTATACTGACTTTTGTTTTACTTTTATCGACACTCTATACTGACTTTTTTCTACTTTTTTCAACATGCTATATGACTTTTCTTTTTTTCGACACTATACTGACTTTTTTTTAAACTTTTTTCGACTCTATACTGACTTTTTTTTACTTTTTCAACATGCTATGACTTTTCCTTTTTTTGACATATACTTTTTTACTTTTTTCGACACTATACCAACTTTTTTAAAACTTTTTTCTACATTCTATACTGACTTTTTTTTTACTTTTTTCAACATGCTATATGACTTTTTTTACTTTTTTCGACATTCTATACTGATTTTTTTTTACTTTTTTCAACATGCTATATGACTTACTTTTTTCGACATTCTATACTGACTTTTTTTTACTTTTTTCAACATGCTATATGACTTTTTTTTACTTTTTCAACATGCTATGACTTTTCCTTTTTTTGACATACTTTTTTACTTTTTTCGACACTATACCAACTTTTTTAAAACTTTTTTCTACATTCTATACTGACTTTTTTTTTACTTTTTTCAACATGCTATATGACTTTTTTTTACTTTTTTCGACATTCTATACTGATTTTTTTTTACTTTTTTCAACATGCTATATGACTTACTTTTTTCGACATTCTATACTGACTTTTTTTTACTTTTTCAACATGCTATGACTTTTCCTTTTTTTGACATATACTTTTTTACTTTTTTCGACACTATACCAACTTTTTTAAAACTTTTTTCTACATTCTATACTCACTTTTTTTAAAACTTTTTTCGACACTACAGACTTTTTTTTACTTTTTTCAAAATTCTATACTGACTTTTTTTTTTACTTTTATCAACAGTCTTTACTGACTATATTTTTTACTTTTTTTGGCATTCTATACTGACTTTTTTTTAAACTTTTTTCGACATTCTATACTGACTTTTTTTTTTTTCAACATGCTATATGACTTTTTTTTACTTTTTTCCGTAAAACTGTGTGTTTGTGGCTACAGTCCGCCACAAACACACGGTGAGCAGTAAGCTCCAAGCAGACAGAACAAAAGCAGGTGTCAGGCCTGCACGGGGTTTTAGACTAGTTAGTGGCCCTCCAAAATAAAAGTACAAAACAAAACAAAACCACTCTTCAACTCGTCTAAATCCCCCCTCCCTTTCTTTACCTATTACGATACGATACGATAAACTTTATTGTCCCGTTCAGGGAAATTTGTCTTGGACACTGTAGCTGCGCCATAAATGCCTTAACGGCCACAATGACAAAAACAAACAACAAAAGAACAATACACCTCAGCCATATTAATCCATCAGCATTGCACATATCCCATAACATAGCATATATTCCATAACATAACACATATTGCACACATCCCATAACATAACACATATTGCACACATCCCATAACATAACACATATTGCACTCATCCCACAACATAGCACATACATACACCTCATAAATTCACCATGGTAAGAGCACTATAAGAGTTATTGCACAGACTCGTTAAGAAATTTTACAAAGACAATTTATGTCACAAGGGTTCGAACAAGTTGGCGTGTCTGATCAAGTTAAATCACAGATCGCCCTGCACCAACACAAGAGCAGCTCTTTTATGGACCAGCAGCAATGAGGCTCCACCAAACTCCACTGACGAGCCGATTGTCCACACCTGCAGCAGGAGGAGACGGAGGCGGGGCGCAGAGGGACTTCCCAGACACCTTCCATGACATCACGGGGATCCCTCTCATCAGGAGACAAGCAGCACAGAAGAAAAAACACACGCTATTCCCCACAACAAACTCAGAACGCCGACAACCGCAACATATACTGACATTTTTTTTAACTTTTTTCGACATTCTATACTGACTTTTTTTTACTTTTTTCAACATGCTATATGACTTTTTTTACTTTTTTCGACATTCTATACTGACTTTTTTTTTTACTTTTTTTAACACTATACTGACTTTTTAAAAACTTTTTTCGACATTCTATATTTACTTTTTTTTAAACTTTTTTCAACATGCTATATGACTTTTTTTTACTTTTTTCGACATTCTATACTGACTTTTTTTTTTTACTTTTTTCAACATGCTATGACTTTTTTTTACTTTTTTCAACACTATACTGACTTTTTAAAAACTTTTTTCGACATTCTATATTGACTTTTTTCGACATTCTATACTGACTTTTTTTTTTACTTTTTTTAACACTATACTGACTTTTTAAAAACTTTTTTCGACATTCTATATTTACTTTTTTTTAAACTTTTTTCAACATGCTATATGACTTTTTTTTACTTTTTTCGACATTCTATACTGATTTTTTTTTTACTTTTTTCAACATGCTATGACTTTTTTTACTTTTTTCAACACTATACTGACTTTTTAAAAACTTTTTTCGACATTCTATATTGACTTTTTTCGACATTCTATCCTGACTTTTTTTTTTACTTTTTTCGACACTATACCGACTTTTTTTTAAACTTTTTTCGAAATTCTATACTGACTTTTGTTTTACTTTTATCGACACTCTATACTGACTTTTTTCTACTTTTTTCAACATGCTATATGACTTTTTCTTTTTTGACACTATACTGACTTTTATTTTTACTTTTTTCGACACTATACCGAATTTTTTTTTAACTTTTTTCGAAATTCTATACTGACTTTTGTTTTACTTTTATCGACACTCTATACTGACTTTTTTCTACTTTTTTCAACATGCTATATGACTTTTTTCTTTTTTTCGACACTATACAGACTTTTTTTTTTACTTTTTTCGACACTATACCGACTTTTTTTTAAACTTTTTTCGAAATTCTATACTGACTTTTGTTTTACTTTTATCGACACTCTATACTGACTTTTTTCTACTTTTTTCAACATGCTATATGACTTTTTCTTTTTTTCGACACTATACTGACTTTTTTTTTTTACTTTTTTCGACACTATACCGAATTTTTTTTTAACTTTTTTCGAAATTCTATACTGACTTTTGTTTTACTTTTATCGACACTCTATACTGACTTTTTTCTACTTTTTTCAACATGCTATATGACTTTTTTCTTTTTTTCGACACTATACTGACTTTTTTTTAAACTTTTTTCGACACTATACAGACTTTTTTTTACTTTTTTCAAAATTCTATACTGACTTGTTTTTTTACTTTTATCAACAGTCTTTACTGACTATATTTTTTACTTTTTTTGGCATTCTATACTGACTATTTTTTTTTTTTACTTTTTTCGACACTATACCGACTTTGTTTTTACTTTTTTCGACTTTCTATACTGACTTTTTTTTAACTTTTTTCGACACTCTATACTGACTTTTTTCTACTTTTTTCAACATGCTATATGACTTTTGTCTTTTTTTCGACACTATACCGACTTTTTTTTAAACTTTTTTCGAAATTCTATACTGACTTTTGTTTTACTTTTATCGACACTCTATACTGACTTTTTTCTACTTTTTTCAACATGCTATATGACTTTTCTTTTTTTCGACACTATACTGACTTTTTTTTAAACTTTTTTCGACTCTATACTGACTTTTTTTTACTTTTTCAACATGCTATGACTTTTCCTTTTTTTGACATATACTTTTTTACTTTTTTCGACACTATACCAACTTTTTTTAAACTTTTTTCTACATTCTATACTGACTTTTTTTTTACTTTTTTCAACATGCTATATGACTTTTTTTACTTTTTTCGACATTCTATACTGATTTTTTTTTACTTTTTTCAACATGCTATATGACTTACTTTTTTCGACATTCTATACTGACTTTTTTTTACTTTTTTCAACATGCTATATGACTTTTTTTTACTTTTTCAACATGCTATGACTTTTCCTTTTTTTGACATATACTTTTTTACTTTTTTCGACACTATACCAACTTTTTTAAAACTTTTTTCTACATTCTATACTGACTTTTTTTTTACTTTTTTCAACATGCTATATGACTTTTTTTTTACTTTTTTCGACATTCTATACTGATTTTTTTTTACTTTTTTCAACATGCTATATGACTTACTTTTTTCGACATTCTATACTGACTTTTTTTTACTTTTTCAACATGCTATGACTTTTCCTTTTTTTGACATATACTTTTTTACTTTTTTCGACACTATACCAACTTTTTTTAAACTTTTTTCTACATTCTATACTCACTTTTTTTAAAACTTTTTTCGACACTATACAGACTTTTTTTTACTTTTTTCAAAATTCTATACTGACTTTTTTTTTTACTTTTATCAACAGTCTTTACTGACTATATTTTTTACTTTTTTTGGCATTCTATACTGACTTTTTTAAAAACTTTTTTCGACATTCTATACTGACTTTTTTTTTTTTCAACATGCTATATGACTTTTTTTACTTTTTTCCGTAAAACTGTGTGTTTGTGGCTACAGTCCGCCACAAACACACGGTGAGCAGTAAGCTCCAAGCAGACAGAACAAAAGCAGGTGTCAGGCCTGCACGGGGTTTTAGACTAGTTAGTGGCCCTCCAAAATAAAAGTACAAAACAAAACAAAACCACTCTTCAACTCGTCTAAATCCCCCCTCCCTTTCTTTACCTATTACGATACGATACGATAAACTTTATTGTCCCGTTCAGGGAAATTTGTCTTGGACACTGTAGCTGCGCCATAAATGCCTTAACGGCCACAATGACAAAAACAAACAACAAAAGAACAATACACCTCAGCCATATTAATCCATCAGCATTGCACATATCCCATAACATAGCATATATTCCATAACATAACACATATTGCACACATCCCATAACATAACACATATTGCACACATCCCATAACATAACACATATTGCACTCATCCCACAACATAGCACATACATACACCTCATAAATTCACCATGGTAAGAGCACTATAAGAGTTATTGCACAGACTCGTTAAGAAATTTTACAAAGACAATTTATGTCACAAGGGTTCGAACAAGTTGGCGTGTCTGATCAAGTTAAATCACAGATCGCCCTGCACCACCACAAGAGCAGCTCTTTTATGGACCAGCAGCAATGAGGCTCCACCAAACTCCACTGACGAGCCGATTGTCCACACCTGCAGCAGGAGGAGACGGAGGCGGGGCGCAGAGGGACTTCCCAGACACCTTCCATGACATCACGGGGATCCCTCTCATCAGGAGACAAGCAGCACAGAAGAAAAAACACACGCTATTCCCCACAACAAACTCAGAACGCCGACAGCCGCAACATATACTGACATTTTTTTAAACTTTTTTCGACATTCTATACTGACTTTTTTTTACTTTTTTCAACATGCTATATGACTTTTTTTACTTTTTTCGACATTCTATACTGACTTTTTTTTTTACTTTTTTTAACACTATACTGACTTTTTAAAAACTTTTTTCGACATTCTTTATTTACTTTTTTTTAAACTTTTTTCAACATGCTATATGACTTTTTTTTACTTTTTTCGACATTCTATACTGACTTTTTTTTTTTACTTTTTTCAACATGCTATGACTTTTTTTACTTTTTTCAACACTACTGACTTTTTTTTTTACTTTTTTCAACATGCTATGACTTTTTTTTACTTTTTTCAACACTATACTGACTTTTTAAAAACTTTTTTCGACATTCTATATTGACTTTTTTCGACATTCTATACTGACTTTTTTTTTTACTTTTTTCGACACTATACCGACTTTTTTTTTTACTTTTTTCGACACTATACCGACTTTGTTTTTACTTTTTTCGACTTTCTATACTGACTTTTTTTTAACTTTTTTCGACACTCTATACTGACTTTTTTCTACTTTTTTCGAAATTCTATACTGACTTTTGTTTTACTTTTATCGACATTCTATACTGACTTTTTTAAAAACTTTTTTCGACATTCTATACTGACTTTTTTTTTTACTTTTTTCGACACTCTATACTGACTTTTTTTTTTACTTTTTTCGACACTATACCGACTTTTTTTTTTACTTTTTTCGACACTATACCGACTTTGTTTTTACTTTTTTCGACTTTCTATACTGACTTTTTTTTAACTTTTTTCGGCACTCTATACTGACTTTTTTCTACTTTTTTCAACATGCTATATGACTTTTTTCTTTTTTTCGACACTATACAGACTTTTTTTTTTACTTTTTTCGAAATTCTATACCGACTTTTGTTTTACTTTTATCGACATTCTATACTGACTTTTTTAAAAACTTTTTTCGACATTCTATATTGACTTTTTTTTTTTTACTTTTTTCGAAATTATTTACTGACTTTTTAAAAACTTTTTTTACACATGCTATGACTTTTGTCGACGTACTTTACTATGACTTTTTTTACTTTATTTGACATACTAATACTGACTTCTTTTTTTACCACCCATACTGTGATTTTTTGTCCTTTTTTCGACATTCTATACTTTTTTAAACTTTTTTCAACATTCTATACTGACATTTTTCTACTTTTTTCAACATGCTATATGACTTTTTTTACTTTTTTCAACACTATACTGACTTTTTAAAAACTTTTTTCGACATTCTATATTGACTTTTTTCGACATTCTATACTGACTTTTTTTTTTACTTTTTTCGACACTATACCGACTTTTTTTTTTACTTTTTTCGACACTATACCGACTTTGTTTTTACTTTTTTCGACTTTCTATACTGACTTTTTTTTAACTTTTTTCGACACTCTATACTGACTTTTTTCTACTTTTTTCAACATGCTATATGACTTTTTTCTTTTTTTCGACACTATACAGACTTTTTTTTTTTACTTTTTTCGACACTATACCGACTTTTTTTTTTAACTTTTTTTCGAAATTCTATACTGACTTTAGTTTTACTTTTATCGACATTCTATACTGACTTTTTTAAAAACTTTTTTCGACATTCTATATTGACTTTTTTTTTTTTACTTTTTTCGACATTCTATACTGACTTTTTTTTTACTTTTTTCGACATACTGTGCTGACTTTTTTTTACATTCTTTACTGACTTTTTAAAAACTTTTTTTACACATGCTATGACTTTTGTCGACGTACTTTACTATGACTTTTTTTACTTTATTTGACATACTAATACTGACTTCTTTTTTTACCACCCATACTGTGATTTTTTGTCCTTTTTTCGACATACTATACTTTTTTTTTACTTTTTTCAACATTCTATACTGACTTTTTTTTACTTTTTTTAACATGCTATATGACTTTTTTTACTTTTTTCGACATTCTATACTGACTTTTTTTTACTTTTTTCAACACTATACTGACTTTTTTCTACTTTTTTCAACATGCTATATGACTTTTTTTACTTTTTTCGACATTCTATACTGACTTTTTTTTACACTATACCAACTTTTTTTAAAACTTTTTTCGATATTCTATACTGACTTTTTTTAACTATTTTTCCGACATTCTATACTGACTATTTTTTTTACTTTTTTCAACATTCTATATTTACTTTTTTTTTTATTTTACTTTTTTCAATATGCTATACTGGCCTTTTTTAAAAACTTTTTTCAACATACTATCCTGCCTTTTTTTGACATTCTATACTGACTTTTTATTTACTTTTTCGACATTCTATACTAGGGATGTCCCGATCCGATATTTGGATCGGATCGGCCGCCGATATTAGCAAAAAATGCATATCGATATCGGATCGGCCTGCACGGGAAAATCCCGATCCGGACTCCCGATCCAGTTTTTTTTTTTCAAAACTCCGGTCCGTGTTTTCCAGCGCACCGATGTAGGTAATCCATTCCAGTTTTTTTCAGTTTTTCCCCAAAGTCGGGTCCGCGTTTTCCAGCACACCTAGCGCACACCTCACCTGTCCAGCATCCCCTAAACAACAACAAGACGGACTTGTCTGTGCATGTCCAGTGTTTCCCCTACCATTGTACAGGCCATAAAATCAATATGCCAAAAATAAGCCACCTATCAATTCATTCATAAATCAATTTACATTAGGAGCGCCTCCGCGCAGCACAGTAGACTTGCTCCGCAAGACGCGCAGCCACAACAATCCTCACCGCGCGCTCCCACTACGTTCTTCTTCGTGTACTTTACGCGCTTGATGTTGTTCTGATGCCGTTCCGCCTCGTTAAACCACCACGATGTCGCTTTCTACTTTGAAAACACGTAAAGTTGACACTGTATTTTGATAAGCTGTTGCACTCTTCAGACTCGTGGTGTGAGCGGAACCGGACCGGAACCGGACCGGCTTCCGCGCTGCCTGCTCGCACAGATCTGCTCGTGCGCACATGCGCTGATGCAGGTCGAGTGTTGTCGATAAATATATGCACTCCTTCAAAACAGCATCAAGCCATATTGTGTGTAGTATTAGGACGTGATGACGTGTGTACGGGCTAAAACCCGTTTGGGCTGGAGCAGTGTGAATGCAAAGCAAGGGACTCCCTGTGGGGGGAGGATTGTTTTTGATAAGCTGGAACTCTGAGTTAACCTATTTCTACCTGAATTTCTATGAACTATTAGGCTGTTGAGTAAACCCATAACTTATATTTTACTTGATAAAATAAGACAATATATGCACTCATATGTCGCTATAGTGTTTTACAGTATCTGTAGCTATTAATGTGATGCTCATCATTTTCCAGCCATATTTTTCCAGCCCCTAATTTTGGATCATTTCCATCAACCGGCATCTTTAATCTTTAATACATGCTTGGATCGGCCGGTATCGGCCGATACTTAAAGCTACAATATCGGTATCGGATCGGAAGTGCAAAAAGCTGGATCGGGACATCCCTATTCTATACTGACTTTTTTCGACATTCTATACTGACTTTTTTTTTTAAACTTTTTCCAACATGCTATATGACTTTTTTTTTTAGTTTTTTCGACATTCTATACTGACTTTTTTTTTTTTTACTTTTTTCAACACTATACTGACTTTTTTTTTTCAACCACCAATAATAACTTAAAAAAAAATTCTACATGCTTCTTAAATACTTTTTTCATTACACTATGATCAAAAATATATCAGCAAATTTCAAAAATGTTCCCACTTCCCCGGCTTGGCTATTTCTTTTCCTAACAGGGGCTACAATACATCATCAGAGTTGGAAGGTGGTGTACACTATGAAATTAAAACAGGTCTTTTTCACATCCACATTTTTATTGTTTTTTCATATCCTGGTTGCACACAAAGAAAATGAACTTTGACATCAATGAAACATGAGCATTTAATTTAATAAAAGTCCGAAAGTCGCATTGGAGCTGTTAAGACATTGCACAGCAGTAGCTCATCTCAACAACCTTCATTAAAACACAGTCAAAAGTAATTTGCTGGAGCAAAGCTGTCAGTCAACCTAATCCTCCTCTACATGGTATTATTGCCTTTTTTTCAGTGGACATGCTGAATAAGTCGACTTATTTTTTTTTATACACAATGGTATAGTATTCAAAATATAAAATGCCACATTCCAATGAATTTCACAAGTTTTAATTAAGTATAACTGCCCCATTTCCAGAAATGGGCTTAAAATGCATCAAGTCCACACAAAATATTCTAAAGAGAATAAAGGAGATGGGCAACAGAACATATGCCATCAAGAACAGACAATACAAAGCGTTAACATGAGTCTATCATAACATTGAATTGAATCTGTCCATTACAAATGACAACAATCTGCTTATGACAATCATTCATACTCACATTCGATGTAAATAATAATAAAAAAGAAATTGACCACCGGATTTTTCACTTGTTTGTCTATCTTTAAAAATGTAGAAAAACAAGGATGTGATATGTCCACCTGAGTTTGGGTAAGAGTGACTACCCAGCACCCCATTGCTCCTCCTCTGGGTCTCCCAGTAACAATGCACCTCACAGCACTGACCGTCTGTGGCGCTGGGCTTACCAAAACTGGGTTAATGAATAGAATTGGTTTTCCCTTGTATTAAGTGTATTGTGCAGTTCCCCCCCCCCAAAAAAAATCATTGAGCATGTATGTATGTTTTCCCTCAGGAGAACAGAGACCTCGACTATCGACTTTGAGCCATCTGCTTCCAATGGAGCAAAGCTCACTTGGCACTGAGATCTTTTGGGCAAAGACCAATTTATAATGTGCAGGAAGAAAAGGAATGGTTTTCCTTCAGGTTTGAATGGAAATCCTCTTTTTTTTTTTGCAGAAGTGCATTGCTAAGATCATGTATTCCACACTAGCTATGACAAGCTTTTAACGGTTGTGAACATTTGCAGGTTAACATCACATGCACACACAACACAAAACAAAGAAAGCTACAAAAACCTAAGGTTGGAATGAAAAAACAAACTAACAAAAAAAGTACCCTGAAAAGCCCATCCTTGTTTTGGGAAACCCAATCCGTCATTCTCTGCAGGTAACAGGAAAACTAAAATCTAAATGTCTGTGTCTCTCTCTCTGTATGTATGTATGTACAAAGAGATTCCTGTACAGAGGAGATAAGGACGGAAGTCAAAGACAGGCTCGGTGGGAGATGAGGCACAATGTTCAGCAGTTTTGGGTTCTCTTGATTTTCTCATATTTACTTGCATCAAAGCAAGTTGTAATCAAAAATGTTGGAATATATAGCTATTTGTTTCCCCAAGAACAGGAGTGGGGAACCTTGCATTTCCAGGTTCATCAGACGTCTCTCTGAAACATCTTAAAACTGGGAGCTCAATGAGAACATGCATTTAATTCATCTTGAGATTTTGGGATCCCACTTTAAGAAACCCGACTTTCAAACATGGAACAGACATCCATCTCTTCCAGAAACCCCCTTCAACTCATTTACAACAGTCTGCCTGCAAGAAAGATGCAGCCAACAAAATTATCTTTTAGATGTAATGATGTAATAACCGAGCAACATGCCAGTGCTAGACTATATATCAAGATTCAGTCAACAATCCAGATAAACATCTCAACCAGAGCTCTCTTCCAGTCCAGATGTGAAGGAGTAGCGTTTTCCCTGCATGCCTAAATAGCGCTTTTATATCTGTGGATGTTTCTGTGGATCAAACATGTAAAACACCCGGCAGCAACAGTTCAAGCAGAGCTGCAGCGCGGCTTTCTACTGGCACCGAAACACTCCTGTGTACTCGCAGCCTTAGCATTACACAAGAAAATATTGCAATACTGAGTGGTCTGGAATAAAACAGTAAAAAAAACTTAAATAATAACCTCCAGTGCTTGCTCATGAGTCAGTTGAGAGCAGATCTCAAGAGGGAAATAATAAGATATGCAGCCAGTTGTGTCAGTGCCAAGCCATTAACATCATGTAAATAAAAGGGAGCAAATATTTACAGCAATTGTACATTAACTTCCAGGCATCAGGGGCCGAATACAAAAATGAACTCCCGTCAGAACAGCACCACCAACTGGTTTCACACAGCAAAGACATGAATTTCTTCAACGGCTCTTAAATATAGTCTTCTGATAGTCGTCAATAAACTACGGGAAAAACAAGCTACTGTAAATAAAGGCTGCTATTGGTGATTGTTAAATGTCCTATTGTAATGAAACAGAAATGTAATCAAAGTGCAGTTGGTCGGCTATTCCTTGTGGATGATGCATACTGTGATGCAATCAGGTTTCAATGCAGGATACATATTAAAAAGAAATCAATCAACCACTCCAACTAGTCAGTTGTAAAGGAGCGTGCAGCCGATCCTAGTAAATACAAAATAAAATACCACAATGAAGCCAGTTAGAACTTTGAACAAGCTGCTCGACGTACCGCACAACAAACCTGGCAGAAAAGAAAAGAAATCTTATCGGAATTGGACGCTCTTAACTCTCCTGTCGGCACTCTCAACATTTCGTCATGTATACGAGACAAGAGGCCTCCGCACATGTTGATACATGAAAACATAAACTCAGCAAATGAAAAATCAATTAAAAACAAATGGAATTTGTATCAAACGACAATAAAAGAGAATGTGTGTTTTACAATTAACACACAGTTTATTCAAACAGTTACGATGAAAAGGATTCAGACATTGGGAGGGGAACAGATGATACGATGAAGGAATGACTCGTGTTTTCCACCCATTTTCTAAATGTACTGAATTCAGAGAGGAAGTCTTTAAATTGCAGCTCTCTGATAACAATAATAACTAAACAAGAGACGACAATGCTGTTCATGCGTCTCCGACTATGAAAGACTGATAAAAGACAGGCTGATCTTCTCACACACACACGTCAGTTTTTCACATCTTGTGCAATTTCTGTCAGTTACAAAAAACAGCTGAATTTTGAGGCGTAACCACGGCGATGACGTTGATGCGCAGGTTTGACACAAAAGACGAGAGATGGGAGCCAACGGATGACTCTCTCGATCGGACAGGAGGAGACTAAAGAAACTACAGCGCTGATGCCAGCAGATCAAATTAAATCATCCTGAAACGTCTTTGGCTGCAGCATTTTGGCATTTCAACGAGGAAATGAAAGCAGACTGAGGGATGAAACTGTGATGAGTAAAGAGGAAATGACTGCATACAACTGACTGGACTTCTGGATGAAAACACACACACACACACCGCTATCTCTCCAAATGTCTCAAACAACCTGATCGAGTAAAAACGGCGTGCATTAGTGCAAAAGTGGAAAAAAAGAGGACACACATGGTGTGAATGAGCGAGAGAAATAAACTCACAACATGCAGCATCACTGAAACAAAACAGGTCGCCAGTTTTGTGCTTAGAATACGTTTCCTCTCATTCTGAAGCGTTCATGCAAATCCTCGCGTCATGCCCGCATGTCTCCATGTGCGTTTTGCGTTTTAAAAAAACAAACGATAAACCGGTTTCCGTGTATTACAAGTACATGTTAGTATTGTGAAGGGGCTGAAATGCTGTCGGTAGAGGGATGAGTGTGTTGTGCTGAAAGAAAGATGGAGGACGAGTGAGTTAGGGTGAACAGAGGGAGGCGTTGATGATGTTGGGATCGGTCTGCTCCCCGAGAGGCTTCACATCTGCTCACCCGGCCGTCGTGGGCGCGTTCTGGGCCACGTCGCTCTCCAAACCCTGAGTGTGTTTGGTTCAAAATCTGGATTCTCCTCTTTTTTCCGGATTACAGCCCTCTGCAGCTTCCAACGCGTTTGGCTCGGACAGCTCTCGGTTTGGGGGTGGATTCGGTTTCTTGGGGTTTCCGATTGAGGGAGTCCGGGTCCTGATGCTTGCGGTCCTGGTCCTTGCGTTGTGTCAGGGTGACGGGGGTGGTACCGGTCGGGATGGCAGTGTGGTTCCGTTCCGTTTCTTCACAAGTCAAGCTTAAGAGTTTGTTTCAAGACTTTGGCCACCGCAGCTTCCATTGAGATTCGTTGCAGGTAATAATGAAATGCTGATCACCTCCCCACAATGAGACGGGGTTATTGTCATATACATGCTGCCGTTCTCAGCGCTCTGCTTGAGCACAGATTGTTTTTCCTCAGCGTGTCAGTTTGCAGCAGCACCACCCAGCACTGGGACCGTGTCACTAGATCCCGGGTCCTGGGATAGTCTGGTTTTCAGGTTTTGCTGTGCTGACCAGGTCTAATTGGAGGAGTTAAGTCTTGGGACCCACCAGGAAGAGTTAATGCATGCCAGGTGTGACTTCTGGATTCTGTCCAATGAGTAGCATCTGAGCTGGGTATGGATGACTTTGTTGCTCTGGGTTAGAGGTTCGGTCAGCAGAGGAACTAGATTCAGGACAGGCCAGAATGGGATGTGGTTCTGGTTTCTTGTTCAGTGGGAACTACTACTGGACTCAGGTCGGGCTTGACTCGCAGTCCGTGGAGCACCGTACAGGGTCACTGATGCGATGTGGTTATTCTGCATCACCTGAGGAAGACGGATACGATCACAGACACAATCAGAAATACTGTATTCAAACACTATGTCCACTCCCAAAAAAACCTGCTATTGTTCATCAAAAATGCATCGAGAAACATTTTGTTTTTTGATGTTGAATAAGGCTGCACATCTTCTACACAGAACGATTACAAATTATTGTCTGACTTCTTTATTAAAAAACAACAATGGTTTGTTTTGCTCCCCACCATATGCTGGACCTGTAGTATTAAACTGTCGTCCGTCATCAGTAAATAAGATCTCACCAAAGGACTGATTGCCAACTTAACTAAAGTTTCACATGCTGTATATTGTACACTCGCATGCTAAAGCAAGTTTGATGCGTGTTCTGACCTCAAAGATCATCCTCTGCAGTCCGAAGCAGAAGGTGGAGCCGAAGGGATTGGTGTTATTGGCTGATGAGGACCTGACAAACACATACATTCAATGACGTCAGAGAAGGTTGCTATAAAATAACAACATGAACATATGCCAACAAAGGATCCCGTCGTACCTGTGGAGCACGACGGGTTTTTCCATCGGGCGACCGAGCACCTCCTGAATCTGATCCCACTGACAAGAGGAACAAAAAGGTCAGCAGAAGATTCATGAGACACCTTCTGTGGCAGGAGATGAAAAGGCTCGTCCACCCCGCTGCCATCGCATCAACGAGAACTTACAACTCTACAAAATGCCGTGTGGAACTGACCTTGCTGTAGGTGGTTAAGATGCAGTCCTCCGTCTGAGAACCGGCTCCGTCTGGAAAAACAGAGAAAGCAGCATTAGATGAGAGGCCGATTCAAAATCAACACCGTAACTTAAACGATGAGACACAAAGGTCATTCTCTCACCTTTCTTAATATCTAGTGGAATCTTAAAGTCACATCGATGATATCTGTGATGACAGAGAAACACAGTCAAGAGCGTAGAAAACAAAACAAAGGCCAGAAATAGTCTAACGTAATGACATAATGTGGACTCTGGATATACGATAACACACGGATGATTCAGTATGACGGCTGCTAAAGGTTATGTACAGATGACAGCTTCCTATTAAATAGATCTGTAGATATGCAACCTTGTGCAGTGATTTCTCCCATCACACGTCTGAGCTGAAGGACAACACGTTCTCAGCCAGGGGCATTTTCATTAAATGAGCAGATTAATAATAATATAATAACTTTATAAATGAGTTAGGTCACTTTGAACCCTAACTTTGCACCAACCAACATTGTCGGAGGTCATTTTCAATCTCATTCCACATTGCACATATGTGGCAGATTAATAGATAATGTCTGCTGGTTTCTACCTGCATGGTAAATACAACAGGAGCAACTAACTATATTATATATATTTCCTTTTCATTCCTTTTATTTCACATCAGTGAGACATACATTCTTTTTACTTTCCATGGGATGTTTTCACCCTGAGTGTTCCTAGTATTTTATAAGCCTATGCTTTGGCGTCAACTATGATGGAGACGGACAGAACGGTAGTAAACTGAGTAAAGGAATCGATAAGTGAGAAAGAAACACAGAAACAAGTAACCGGACATCAAGATATTTACATATTAAAGTTGTAATGTCCAGGGAAGTTGGTATGGAGGACAAACTTTTTAACCAGGTGAGTTGCAGAGTCAAACAGGATATCCTAACGAAGAAGAAGAAGAAGAAAAGGAAAACATCATCTTTAGATTTTAGACCCTGTTTTTGTCAACGGACAGCATAATAGTGAGTGTGTGGACTGCCATCTACTGTAACTGTAAACCCCACTTTAAAAAAAACATCCTAAACCATCCCTTTAACGTCGTGTAACTGACATGTCTCTCAAAAAATAAGTGTATGAATACAACCAGATAGAAATACAAACAATCACTGAAGCACACAAACAAGCCTTGAGTTCACGCACCACTCCGAGGGTGAAGTAGTTGAAGAAGTAGTCGTTGCATTTCGAAGGAACCTGCTTGTGAGGCGACGGAGAGTGAATCTTCATCTAAAATAAACAAGAACACACGATGACGCGGCGGATCAATGACAATACAGACAAACACACACAGTTTGGGTCCAAAGCACACAAAGTCACACACATTTAAGGCAACAGACTTTGTAAGAAGACTATATACTATATGTGTAAATAATGTAAATGCTGATCTTGTACTTTTATTGTATATACCACTTAGTTTACTGTTATATGTCGTCTCTGTTTGGATTAAAAGAAGCTATCACAATCCCAGTGGGGTGTATTTAGAGACAGATGGGAAGCAAAGCTTGGTGAAGATGATACAAGTGGTTCAAACAGCAGCACCTGAAGGGAAAGGCTGTTTTTCCTACCTTGTCCTCAGACTTGTAGAAGACTTTATGTGGCGAGCCCAGAGCTCCCAGTACATCCTGACAGGAATCTCCAAAGTAGATGCTCCTTTCTAGGGACCTCACTTTAGAATCAGCCATCGCACCCGGACCGCAGCCTGCACTCACGCACACACACACACACACACAATACAAATCAAAAAGCATGTCAGTGACAAATATTGTCATATATAGTTATAGTTAAGATAAGTCTGCGGAGTTCGTTTTCTGTTCATCCCCAACTTTGTGTGAGAGATGGTGATAAAAATGTCACGGAAAGTCTGGAGGCAAGAGAATAAAACATGTAGATATGCGGGAGTGTGAGGAAGAGATGCACGTTACCTGCAGTGAGGAGGCGGAGTTTGAGCCCCAGAGGTCCTGCCTGATCTCTCAGGACGTCCACACACTCTGCAAAGATATTACCAAGGAAACAAGCCAGCGGCATCGCCGGAGCTCTGAGGACAGACAGAAGGGTGTGGGTGGGTTTGGGTATTCTTAGGTTTTTTTTGTTGTTATTCTCCACACATTTGTTCAGATGGTCACACATTAAACTGTGAGGGTAAAAAAAACAAACAATCTCAGCTCTGTTGTTTCCTTTGGCCACATGGGAAATGTATAATTAAAATTGTGCTTATTGAGCGATAAAGCTTAGACTTTCACATCGTTTCAGGCCTGTCACATGAAAGGGATTCCTCATTGCATCACTCTTACAAGCCTCCATGGTGAACGGAGAAGTCTCCATGAAATTAATTAAAATGGGGAAAGCAACCAGCAACCCGTGCAGTACAATCCAAGTCATATTTATCCAGTTTGCTCAGCTCCACCCAAACACATGCATCTTCACGCTGCACTCGTGATTTAAATAGCAAGGTTTTAGGGAAGATGCATGCGTCCGTTCACGGTGGAGGGATGCAAGGAAAACAGTTTTTAGCCCTGCAGATCTCACGGTAACACAGGGGGAGTAACTATTACACAAATGCTTACTTTGTGGGTGAACTACTCCTTTAATTATCTATCTGCTTCTCCCACAGGTGTGTGTGTGTGTGTGCACGTTACCTGGTTTCCTGCAGGTTGTTGCCGGTGTAGATGTGCATTCTCTTGACCATGGCCCCATGAGGAATCTGCAGGGAGGCCAAACCCATGGCAAAGTTAGGCTGCCAAGGCAAAACAACTGCGAGTAATATGGGACTGGTATACGCTGGGTTCGTGTGTGCACATTAACGACAAACAGATGCTTTGCAGAAATACATTTTCCCCCCAGGTGCAGAGAAATGTGATAATTTATGATGAAGCACCGTGCTGTAAAACATCTCATTACACTAACCTAAATAAATCCCCACGTTCAGACACGTTCCAGAGACTTAATTTACTGCCAGTACGCTATCAGTCTTCTTTTGTTAAACTATTACGAATAATCTCTTCATAGTTGATTTCCTGTTGGTGTTGTGAGTGACTAAGTGTTGAACTTTAGAGAAGGAAATGCAAATGTTCCAACTCTGGAAACTAGAAACTACGGATGACACGCGAGCACAAGCTGCTGTTTCAGTAAAACACCAAACAAAGCCATTTAACAGACTCGGCATGCAGCTCAGGGCGGATTGGAGAGGTTTTAAGAAATAATCAATGTGCTTTCTATGATATCACAGATGTGTTGGGAGCGGCCCGAATGGCTAAACTAAAAAGACGTGATAAGCTTGTCAATGGGACATGACGTTAGCTGAGGGAAGCAGTTGAAAAAACAACACAATATGTGCACAGTAGCAGAGCAGCTGATTCAGGACATGCAAGCAGAAAGACTGATTATACCAACCTCAGTCCAGAAACAAATCCACAAAGACAACAACAACAAAAAACCCTTCATATGCATAGATGTGCAGGTAGCAGATTGGATGTAGAAATTTGACACGTATTGTCTTGAGAATGTGAATTCCAAGCGTCATCTTGGAGAATTTAATCATGAACTAATGCTGCCTGAAACCCGCCCAACTCTCTAAACAGCCGCACGCAGGCTGATTTTTACTGCTTGCATAACACTTTGAGGAGTCTTTTGACATCTCAACAGCATGACGCTGCAATTTGCACATTACGAGATACCTCAAGGATCCATTCAAGGCTTCAGAAAATCTTCCACAAAAGGTGTTTTTAATTACTGGCATCCAAGAAGATTTTTTTTGTGTGTCTCAACAAGACAACATGTATTTGGTTTACTCATTCAATCCCACATTACGGATTATCACACTGACAGGGGTTCGGGGAGATGCTCATGGCAAACACACGGCAGACTTTTCCACAAGCAGACCCGAAGAAACGACAGCGGATTGAGTCTCACCTCGTATTTGGGAGCTTCGTTCCACGAGTCCAGTTGAAAGGAGAAGGACAGGCCTCGGAAGTTCAGATGGAACAGCTGCTCTGCAGCATTGTAAACTGGACGGGGAGGAATGAGCACGAGAAGATGTCACACAAGAGATCAAAATGCGTTTAACGTGTTTGTGCTTTGTGAAGTACCTCCAGGGTGCGTAGCTCCAAATGACTGGTCTATTTGCTCTATTGTAGGGGCAATGGCCTGAGAGTTGAAATGGACGCCACTGAAAGACAACACACACACACACACAGCGTTACATCTATTAACATTCATACAGGATGTGCTGCATTAGCTGTTGCCAGAGAACTGAAATGGATTCCACCAAATAGATTCCAGAAACACCTTAACCCAGGCGACCTCTGTTACTGTGTGTCTTTCATTAAGAAGCTGTATATCTGAGGAGGACAGTTTGACTTCATCATAGATAGACAGAGTGTTATATAGAGCCGCGCCCAGAGGTAACGGTCAAATAAGTAAGTTCTTATTCAAACAAGTGTCTAACTTCAGTTTGGATGTATTAAATCTACTCACCAGTATTTCAACTTGACTTTGCTCAGGTCATACACTTCAATCACCTGTCACTCAGAAAGACGAAAAAAGGTAAGGAAGCACAACATACTTACAAATGTGTAGTTAAACATCAATAACGAGTCTAATATGTTTGACACCTATCTGGAAATAAGGGGTTCATTGTGTAACTGCTGCTGCTAAACAGGTGGAGACATATCACACCCTCCGTAACGTCTGGAGTGAAACTCTCAGTTCAACCACAGTTAAATCTAATATTAGACAGAGAGGCAGTTTCTTTAAAAAGGTGCTATATTTGAGATTCAGAGCATTGACGTAGCAGCAAACCCCCATGTGTGGTGTAAAGACACAGTGAGGTAATGTCTTCCTCTGGGTGTGTGTGGGTTACAGCTGATGAGACCGCCCCGACCCACCATCATGTAGACTCAATCACACACATGCTCTGAACGTAGCCCCCCCTTTGAGTCTCCTTAAATCGCCCATGTTCACCTTGAGTCTCTGATGTGTGGCATCAAACAACAGTTTAATCCCATCCTGAGTCAAGTTCAGTATGAGGTCATGGCTGAGTGGCGTCTGGAGGGGAGATAAGCAAACTAATCAATTCACCCTCAAGAACCGGTGTGCAGATAGACAAACAGTCCAGATCAGCTGTTCTTCAACTTAAAGGAAACATAGACTTTAAATGAGGGAAAAAAATGATGGCTGTAACGTGTGAATGAATGTATACGTTTCATATTTGGTGCACATACACATGATAAAACTTCAGATTTTTAGATCCTTTGGTGTTTGTTTTTTTAAAGAACTGTGACCAAGATGAGAGCAGGACACTTAGGTTTAAACAGTAAACCTTTCATTACTCTCCAGTAGGGCTGCAGCAGTATAAAAATGTCCTCGCCAATATTTACTTTCTGGTTCATTTAAACAGAAGTATAAATGGTGCTTTGTTATCATCCTGCTGGAAATAACCTCACAATTTCACTGTCGGAGTCGCATCGGGATGGGAGCACCTCCTCTCCTTTTCCCACAGAACCCTCCTGCGTTTGACTGGATGGACTTGATTGGTCCGGACAAAATGACATGATGCACGAGACCCGGGCGTTAGAAGGTTTTTCATTCGTGATTTGAAAAACAAACCACCCAGCTGTTGGCTGGTTATTGCTGCAGCCCTACGGCAACGCTACGAATGAAGTACCAATATCAATATATATCTACGGATATTGGACCAAAGACAGAAATTCTAATAAAAATGTTGTGAAAATTCAAATATTTGGGCTTGTAAAAGACTGGGCGGCTGCACAGGAAAGCCTTAAAACATGTCGTCTTGGTGCCTGATAGCAGAATCGTAAACAAGCTGATTAACATTTCCGTGTAAGAAAAAGACCACGAAGACGACAGTCGGCCATCTCACCTGTTCACTGTATAGCACCTGGACATTTTTGATGATGCGGCAGTGTTTCTGCAGAATGGAGATGGCCTGGGCCAATGGCATCCCTGAAAAACAGACAAATGATTAGAAGCAAAGACATTTATTCATCTTCATATTATTCTCATGGAGGGCGTAGTGTGCAAGGAATACATGAAGAGCGTGTAGTCTCGTTATTGTTAGAACCTGAAAAACGTCGTAAAACTCACCTAAGGCGAATTCCCATTGCTCATTTCCTAGTGATCTCTCAGGCACCACCTCCAGATCCAGCATTGGCAAGTAGTGAGTGTGTATGTGTGTGTGTGGGAGACACAGTGGGACCCTCAGGGACCCTTTCTCTTTCCCTGATCACAGCAGACTCACAATAGCTTCAGCTTTAATTCATAACTCGACTTGTTGTTCAGACCGAGGGCATCAAACAGCGACGCAACAGTAAAAACAAAGGGGCCACTTTCTCACGTCATATGTGATTAAACGAGTCTAACATTCATAAAGCCTGAAGGCTCAGAAAACACACACACATATGTGTGTGTTTTTTTTTTTTAAATAACAGTTTTCAGCAAAAGATCGACAGCTTGCACACAAACAAATTACGCAACCTGGCAGGCAACCTCCAACCTACAAGGCCAGCCAGCTTACACTTGTTCGGTTGTTTCAAAAATCGATCAATTAAATAAATAACAGAAACAATGACGTCAGGAAGAACCGAACGGATGAGTCAGATCAGCCGCTACAACGCGTTCAATGTAACGTCGACTTGTTCGGTTACAGCACCGCCTTGTGTCTCGACCCACTGGCGAACACAACACGAATATCAACCCCACAACAAGCCGCGACTATTCCCACGGTGTAGCTGTCGTTATCTGTTACGAAACCAGCAACGCTCGGCTACGCGCTAACGTCAGCTTACAAGCTAGCTGCTCCCGCGTAATAAAATATAAATATAAATATAAATAGCGTCAGTGCAAAGAACACAGTGTAGATTCAGGACGCGTAGCGGGGTCAACGACATGAAAACAAAGGGAGCACGACGTCTTGGCTTGTCTGTCCGACGGCTTCAAGCTTTAGGTGCTAGCTTCTCCTGCCGTTAGTGCGCTAACTCAAAGTGCTCGCGGTGAAAACGCGTCCCGGACTCGGGACGCTCGTCCGCCGGTAGAAATGCCCGCCGTGTCCGCTGCTCTGGTTGAACGTGTCGTCGGTGTCTGGAGGTTACACGCGCACACACACACTCAGACACAAAAGCAACACACGGCGTCCAAAACACAACAGCCAACTTCGGGGGCATCAACAACAGCCAGCAGGATCAGCTGATCAGTCAACTTCCGGTGTTCGACGCACGTTCTCGGGTTTTGACGTGATGACGTCACTGCAGGTTGACGCAGTCGGGCCAGAAGACATTCCCCCACACACCAGACAACTTTGGAGCAGACTGGCACGCTTTACTAGTGATCATATTTACCCCCAGTTTAATTTATGCTGGAAAAATGTTTTGTTTGGCTACACTGAATATGATAAAAAAAAAAAAAAATCTCAGTTTTATATGGTTATTTTGTTAATTATTTTATCCAAATTTTACGTACATAAGTCTAAATGTTCTGGTAAGAAGCCAAACTTCCTGGAACTGTCTGCATATGTTGGTCAATATATCTCCTCCCTCTGTGATAGTGAGAATAAAAAAGCTGTTAAAACGTATGATCTTTGTAAGCTTTACAAAATATTTATTTAAATTTATGTTGTTGTTGTTTTTCTATCTTGCTGTCAGCCCCTGGTGTATTTATGATGGTTTGGTTGTGTATTAATGTTGTATACACTTATCTCTTCTAACTGTATTCAATCCTGTGTATACTCTTGTTGTCAATAAAGTTGTTGGGGTTAGGTTTAGGGTTGTTGTTGAGGGTTGGGGTTACTTACTTTTTTAATTTTGGCTGTATCACAGGAACGGTAAATCGTAGAGACACGGGCTAAAGACTGGTGTGTCCAGAGGGGTCGAATTAGACACCACCTACTCCCGAGTCTCTACAACCCTCTGTTCCCAAGATATAAGTATATAATGTATATAATGAGCATATAATGTGAAAATTGAGGTTAGGGTTAAGGGTTGGGTTCAAGGTTATGGTTGGGGTTAGGGTTACTTACTTTTTTAAGTTTGGGTTATAGGATTGGGGCCCCTCCCAACTTGGACCGCTCCACTTTTGTTCAATCTGACCCTAAACCCATAATGTATTAATTTATTATATTTAACAGGAGAAAGAAAACTAATTGGAAAGTGACAGAGATGTCAATCAAGCACACAGTCTCCACACCACACAGTCATCACTGAAATTGAGAGAATCGCAAGAATTTCATAGGTGTTTATTATGAAAAAACAAAACAAACATCCAACATCTTGAACTGAATATCTCATATTTCAGATTCCTCCGAGAGGACAAGCTCAACCCTAAACAGATAGGAAGACAGACCAAACACACAGGAGGGAGAAACTCTGGGAGTGTGTATAAGTACGTCTTTGGATCTCTAAGTAAAACCAAAGTATAAATAACTTAAACAAATAAGATAAACAGCTTAGGTTAAAAAAAAAAGAAAGGAAATGTTTGTTTGCCTTAATGCCTGCATTAAGAAAATTGAGGGATGGAGTCTCAACTACATGGTTAACCACTTAATAATGGTATAACTCTACAATGGGCGGGTGCGTTGGAGGCTTTTACAGCCGAGGTCATCACAAACAAGTGTGCTCATGTTGGCAACATTTTTGCCCCGCGATTTATCAAGCGTTCAACGTAGATTTACAGCATCAAAATGTCTAGTTGTTGCACGTTCGGTCATCTGAATCGATATTCCAACATCGGGGTCAAGAATTCACTTCCTTTGTCAAACTTTGATAACTTATACACCATCGTCTTTACTCCTGCAACCTACTAGTTCTGTCTTTCACAATCCGTCTCTCACTAATGTTTCTTAACCCGAGCACACTGTTTAAATGATACAGATTTCATGAGACCACCCTTGTGTTATTTCTAAGATTTATTGGGGGGGAAAAGTCTGATTGATTGATAGAGCTGTATTACACACCTAACCGATTAATTTATGGTAAATGTGTCGGAATCAAAGACACCTTCTTGGTATGTAATGCTACGACCTTAAACTTCCTTATACCCTGAATGCAAGTGACCCCCTGCTTTGTGGAAACCTACAGCGACAGCCTTCACCTCACGTTCCACACACTCCCACATGTCCCAACGTCTTTAATGCCACTTCACTGCTGTGTCTCATACGCTGGGATTTGCAACGTTACGTTATCAAACTCAGCCGAGGCACAAAAAGAAATCCACCACTTATCACAGCGAACGTGCCCTCGGACGGAGAGTGTGTTTTCCTGCATTCTTCCAACTAATTCAGCACCAAGTCACGAGGCCGGTCGACTATACAGGACGCCCTGAGAAAACATGAAAACATTTAAGCTTCTCTCCCCAAAAGTGAATTCTGCGAGGTTAGGTTATCTGAATACGTCCTCCCATCAAGTATTGAGTATGCATTGTTATTATACCCTGAGCTTGATGATTCGGCCTGGTGTGTGGTTTTGTTATTAAGGGTGTAGGAAACATTACTTTTAGATATTTGGCATTGTGTTTGTATTTAATATAACCCGTCTGTAACCAGCTGGAGTGGCGTCCCATCATCAAGGTTATCAAGCATGTTTGAGCTTTCAATTAGCTCTTTGACTTTAACTTCAAATATTATTCGGAGCGTTTCTTTACGTCAAAGCTTGAACAAACACGCATAACAAGGGATAAAAAAAAAAGAAATCACAAGTTTTCTTAGCTCATGTAAAGCTCATCAGAAGTCTTAATAAGTCAGACTGGGGGAAACAAAGAAAAGCATGAATAAACAAAATGTTTGCCTTAAGGTTATAACAATAATAAAACCGTTGAGTGCACTAAAAGTGAAAACACATTGGAAATTGAGATGAGTTTCTAGTTGCACAATAGAAAAATAAAAGGGCTGGAGTCGATCCACATTCAATGTATTTAACCCAGGAAGTGGATTTCCTTAACAAAAAAAAT
This sequence comes from Eutrigla gurnardus, assembly GCF_963514095.1. Classification (NCBI taxonomy): domain Eukaryota; kingdom Metazoa; phylum Chordata; class Actinopteri; order Perciformes; family Triglidae; genus Eutrigla; species Eutrigla gurnardus. The sequence continues at coordinate 27,570,001 of NC_139923.1, read as the reverse complement.
GACATTAATAAAATGAAACATATGAAAAGCAACAAAAGTCCTCAAAACTCCCAAATCTCTGGAGACATTTTGCAAATCTCAACTTTATAATAGTCTACCGCTGCTGCTGCTACAAGTTCATAACGAAGCTGAAAGATGAACAGAAATGAATACATGTACGTGAGAAGTAATATAAAAAGTAAACATCATGACTTTCACACAAACAAAACAATAAGATAACAAAACGTACTATTTCATTACACTAGTGCTGTAAGAGGACGGGGAATAGTATTTCTACTGCATGTAATGATGAGGGATACCTGGGCGATTCTACACAGAAGTGATGTGTACGGTGTGTTATATAGTATGTTACCACGTTGAAGGGGAATAAAGCTGTTTTCAGCTTTTTGCAACAAGAAAACCCAAATGGTTAATTAAGCTTACGATGTAGGAAATATTTCTCAACCCATAAAGGAACGCTTAACAAAAGGTAATAACAAAGAGTGGAGATGTGTGTTTTTTGCCATGTTATGACGACTCTGTGGCTGCAGTTCATTCCAAAGGGGCCAAAATGACTTGCCTTCACGCAGAAGGTCGGGTTTCCTCGACACCAAACCACCTGGTGGACGCAAGCCCCGGTTAAATCCGTGCTTTGCCGAGCCTGCTACTGTTTGGGTGCACGGCGAGGGCACGCTGTTATTTGAATCCCCCAGTTATTCCTCATCAAAGCGCTGCGAGTGCTCTGGTGTACATATATGGCTGCGTGTGGGGAACAATAGAGAACATAGGTAGGCCTGTTTGGTTTCATGCATCTAAAAGAAAATCCACGTAGAGAAGTCTGATTGTATCACATAGTGCAAAACCCCTAAGAAGACAGAACGTTTGAATCCCCCCCCTCCTCCCAGCAAAGTGAACTTTGGTCTAAGAAAACAGCAGGTTTCAGGAAGCGAGCTCCCCCCCCCCCCACCTCACCTTTGATGCATGCTCTCCTGGTAATCCTGACCATAAAGCCCTGACCGTGACCCTGATCCTCAGCCTTCCTCCTACACACCCTCACGGCCCGTCTCCCCCTACTTTCATCTTCTTTTAATAGAAAATATACATTTGCTAGTTGAATTTACTCCCAATCGAATAATTTAAGACCTGGACAAAAAAAATGATATAGAAGTTTATAAATCTGACACACTAGTTTGACCCAAGAAACAACTTCAACTCTGGATGTGTCACGTTTGCAATATAATGCTAATTCAACTGCTCCTGTTCCTTCCTCTGCATTTAATACATGTTCAACTCCTTTCTTGCCCAGGTCTGTTGTGTCCTTATCCCTGTTAATCCTTCTTACTGTCGGGCTCACTTTCAATTCAACCAATTCAGGAAAATGTTTTTTATTCTCTATTTTGATTTGTAAAAAAAAAAAAAAAAAAAAAAAAAAAAGTTTAACATGTGAAAAATGATCATATCAAACGATTGGTCAACAATTGCAGTTTCACGCCCCCCCCCCCCCCCCCCCCAGTTGATTGTATTGAAAGTGAATGGACAGCGAGCTCCTTCCACTATACTTCCTCCTCAGCGCATCTTGTGTTCCACGTCAGCGTTGGCCATGTTTGAGCCAGGCCTGGGGTCCTGCTGTCGTCTGG
>NC_139923.1:27535885-27565885 GCF_963514095.1 Eutrigla gurnardus | reverse complement strand
CACTACACCACCGTGCAGCCCAGAGGTGGAGTTCCAACCACAGAAATGCAGAGGCTGAATCTGTGCAGCTATTCGCCGATGCCTGTCAGTCACACCCAGAGAACCACATCTGCAAGATCCCCACTGGGTCGGCCGTTTGTAACAAACTCAACTGTAAAATGTGATTCATATTTTTGAAAATGTCTAATCCTCTGCAAGACAGTCCCACACTCCGACATTAGGTTATTCACTCGCTACTCTTCCCTAATCACACTGCTGCACTGCACATAAGAACAAGGAAACAGAACTAGAATTTCCGCCTCATGGTTGTACGCCTCTGCCAATTTTGTGAGATCAAAGTAACTTTTGACCACAAAATATTAACTAGTTCATCCTCCAGGACAAATGGACGTCTGTGCCAAATGTGCAGAAATTCCCTCCAGGCGTTCTTTAGATATCGCGTTAAATAAGAAGGCTGTTGCCAGCGTGGATGCATGAAATGTGTAATACAGACATAAAAACACACTTGTGTGTTAATGGCCTTGTTAACAAAGAGCACACTTGAAAAAAGGCAGCTCTAATTCTCTGAGACTTCTCTTTAAAGGATCAGTTCCATGTTTTCAGAAAGGCTAAGCTGTTAGCTGGCCTGGTTCGGTTCAATCTGCCCACAGAGCACCTCTGAAGTTCACTAATTAAAACCGTCTATCTCTCGTCCTTACCACGAGGCTCCCAGACACAAGCAGAGGAAACACTTTCCCTTGCCGCTGGTTGCCAATGGTTACACTTATGAAACTTCACTTTGTTGGATTTGAAATTCCTGCTTGTGTACGGATGACTCAGTTGGGATACAACGTGTTAATGAATGAGCTTTAGAGGAGCTGGTAGGCAGATAGTTTTTGTTACTTTGGAGCTTTAGCTGTCTCTCAATGTGTCCAGTCTTTATGCTAAGCTAAGATAGCATAAACACACTTAACACACGGTCTCATCTCATTCTCCAAGAAAAGCTATTTCCCAAACTATTCCTGTACTCAGCCTTAATGTCATCACCTTAAGAAAACTATTACTTTACAGTATAATAATGTTCTTTAAACACTGATGAACTCTGCCAGTGACTAAATGCTGGGTAGGATTTAGTCAAATGTCTACCATGAAGTGGGACGGTTTCCATATTTCTATTTAATCGCTCTCAGTGCCAAATCAAATGCAGATTTCACAGAGTGTGTGGGTATTTTGGGGGATAATGATGGTAGTTGTATTGATTCAGCAGGAGACACAGGGTTTCCTTTTTCTCCGAGAGCCTCGGGGAGGAAACATGAGATCAGCCGGATGAAAGACGACCTTCAATAAATGCCTCTCTTTCTTTCTTTCCTGCTCCTTCCCTCGTTCTCTGTGCTCTTCGTATGCCGAGTTCCTGCCTTTCCTTTCTCTCTAATTTGAGCAGGAACATGTGCTGCAAAGCTGTGGTAGGTCTTGATGATGATGATGTGTGTGTGTGTGTGTGTGTGTGTGTGTGTGTGTGTGTGTGTGTGCGTGTGTTACCCAAACTATGAAATCATTACATCTCGGTGTTTCCGTTTACACACAAACATTAAACAAGCAGGAGCAGATATTACAGTCGTTCATTTCATTAGAAGTGCATGCATAATAATGAGCAACACACACACACACACACACACACACACACACACACACACACACACACACACACACACACACACACACACACACACACACACACACACACAGGGAGGTTTAGTGCATGACAGTGTGATAGATGGGGAGAAATGAAGGACACAGACCCTGTTCTTTTCTGCTGGCTGTCTGTCTGTGTGTCATCAGTCCCAGATTTTAGAAACCACAGGGTCCTAAAAAAATGAACAATTTGTGGTTTCATTCTTAACTTCGTCAACTTAGGAAGGATGTCGTTGATCTCCCCAAAGCCTTGCTGGGGAAAGTGAGTTTGTCTCAAGTTCGGGACGGTTAACGTTTTCAAACTGTTTAAATTTGCATCTGAATTTTGCACATGTACTTGTACATGATGATAATTCAATGAACAAAAACTCAATTGCACACACAGAACACATCTGATTACAATTTACGTTTCTGGAAGTTGTGTTTGGAAATAGCAGATTTTATTACGGTTAATAAAATGAAAGTCCCCCCCCCCCTGTGATCTGTGGCCCCAAATTGAATCAACTACTTTCCCTTTCAGAGGCTTTCGGGACACCTGACAAAACTGAATCAGTCATTCAATCGTTCAATAATATCAAATCAATTGTCAGATTAGATTCATCATCAAACTGATCATGCACTAAAACCTATTATTCAAACTGTAAAAAAAGCACTTTTTAAAAATAAAAAACATTGTTGAAGCACACAACCACACATCGCCAACCTGCAGCAACAAAAACCCGACTGGAAAAAGCTGTTTAGTCGTCCCTAAACCCATACATTAATATTAGTAGAAACACCTAATTATGGCTAATATATTGCAAACGTTTTGCCTTAAGATTAAACACCAATCTCTGTAACAACATATCTAAACATTTGCTGTTACTCTATTTTACGTTGACATCATTTTAGAGTCTTCAGGACAGCAACAAATTGTATTATTAGCAAGCTGTTCCACTTTGGATCTATGAATCTATAAATATGAAAATATTACTTGCAAATTTCCAGTTGAGTCGAGCCAGCAAAGCCAGCCTACAAACTTGAAATGCCAACTCTTATAGCTGGATATGAGTTACCAATTCTCAAGCTCTTTGAAGTCCAAAGAAGACGTGCAGTTTCCGAATCATGCTTTGCTTCTTATCGTTTTTAAATGTATGCTGGTTTACTATTTGATGAGCTCCAGGGATGATGAAGTGTACTCAGGGTGTGTCTGCTAAATCATCACTGTCGAGCGTTCTTACAGGTGCAATGGTGCACACCCAACAATGATGACGGTTGTGGTTGAGGTTCAACAGACATGAAGTGAAACGATGTGTTTCCGTGGTGTTAAGTTACTCTTGATGAGAGACAGGAAAGTAAAAACTTGAATTGTTTATCTGTGAACCACAGTGTACAACTAGAACTCATAGGTACACATTAGTGGGAACAAATGACACGCATATTTCAGTCGGACTAGAATCTAGATCTGGCAGTTAAGCTAGCGAGGCTAAAGGTGTGTTCACGCTAAACGCAAGGCGTTGCATACAACGTCTATAAAAGATACGAATAGCCACAAATTCAGGCGAGATTAAACATTTCAACTGGGGTGCACAATTTGAAGGACGCTTTGAAGCAAAGGCCTATCAGCGTTGAGTCTCCTGCTGTCGTTACTGAATCAGAAGTCAAGAAGGACAACATCATAGCGGTCTGAGGCCTCCCAGAGCTCTAGAACCTCACATTAGTACAGAGACTGAAACCAGAGACTGTCTATGGTCCAAACAACAGGGTGGCTGCCGTATTTACGTCTAGATGTCTTATTTTAAGTGTCGATGGAGTAGCTACGGTGTTGGCATAGCCTAGCTCCGATCCATCCAAACCCCATTCAGAAAACAAGCATTTTAAAAGTGATTTGCTTGTCGTCTTGTAGACAGACCTAACAAACCATGACTGGGCTTTTTACAAATTGTCATTATGTCGTTACTTTGCCAAACTTTTTATCTGGATATTGTAATTAAATCACAAGGAAATTGTTTATTTTCTGTTCTGTTCAACACTGTAGTAAACCAGCTGATGTGTGTCTTGTGAGCTGGGCGAAGTTATGAACTCTACCCGGCATATCTGGGACTACAAAGCATCAACGGTGGTTATTTTAGCCATGATGGATGAAACATTGTTTAATGAAATAAACACAAATGTTCCTGCAGTCAAACTTGCACGAGAAATGCGAGGCAAAAACTCCCTTTGCGTTTGGTGTGAACACATCTTAAGATAGGTGTAAAGCGGAAGCAGATTTGTTTTAGTTGGAGCTGTCCAATAACAGCCCACTTGTCTTTGAGACGACAGACCAGCATCGGTCCTGGATAAACAGCATCACAGGGCCCTCTCACCTCTAGATCCTCTCTGTGTGACCGGTCTCTGTCTTCAAAGTCTCTGGTTCTGCGTCGAGCCTCTTCGAACGCTGCCTGGGCCAAAGCATCCTCCTGCTGCAAACAGAGACAGATAAGAGTCCAGTTCAACAAGGCGGAGGCAGGGGTAGACTAAGGATAAATGAGGATGTGGAGTGTTTTTTTGTGTTACCTGCGCCCTTTCTTCATCATACTCCAGGTATCCCATCCCATCTAGCCTCTGTAGATCGATCCAGCCTCTCCAGATCACACAAACCCCGTTCAAGATCATGGGAGCCTTTAAATAGACCTGGTGGGAGAAAGAGAGAGATTGCATTTTCATTCTTTGGTAAATCTGAGATGTTGCTGTAAACAAGCTAGAAACAAAAGGACAAGAAGACTGAGATTTGACGCCAGAACTACATCTTTGGGAAAAACATCACTTTTTTCCCCAACGACATAAAAACAGTACGAATTACATAAGACAAATGCAATTCTTAAATCAGAAACCATCAGCTTTTTTTCAAGATTTATAAAAAAGCCCTGTGTTCAGGAGATGGACGAAAAACCACCAACTACGTCAGAACCTCTCCAACACAATTTGCCGTTGGACTCGTAAATCACAAACACACTGACGTGCATTTACGTATGTGTGTTTGTGTGTGTGAGGCTAGTGTGTGTGTGTAACCACACAAGGGTATGTGTGTGTGTGTGTGTGTGTGTGTGTGTGTGTGTGTGTGTGTGCTTTTGCTGCCGCAGGATGTCAGTCCTGTTTTTAGTGGAAAAATATGCGTTTGTATTGGACTAAGTGAACAAAAAGTGATCCAAAGTAAATATCACGAGCCTAAAAACCTTTTCGCCCTTTCATCATTTGTGTGTGTTTTATTTTACGCCCATTGCCCAGGGTTTGTGACTTATTCAATGGTTATTAGTAGACTTGCAGATCTTTATCTTTTTTGTTTCCTATTGAATGCGATCGTCACGTTGCTTCAGTTCTCATGTGCCTTCGGTTACGATAATAACAAAAACAAGTGCAATAAAATAAATGGTAACGTCTGTCTTTGACCCGCTGACGTCTGTTTTGTCTATCACTGCGAGGGGAGTCACAATAAGGGGATAAGAAGTGTTGACTTGTATTCCATTAACCCCTTTTCCTTTCTCATTTCCTAGGGCGAGTTAACCCACGTAGTCGCGTTTTAACCTTCGACAACATCTGTCTTTTAAAAGGTTCAAAATACACACAGTATCTGTCATATGACCTCCAAACAGCTTGTGGCAGTCTCAGCGTTGTACCCAAAATACCCCATAGAGATGTTTTAGCATTCATTAATTAGAGAGCCCGATATTCCCCTCAGGAGTTGGTGGAGACCAAAACAGAACCAAAATGTGAGTGAATATTGGACTCATGATCGTCAGGTGGGGCAGGAATACTCTTTCAACCGATGTGTTTGTTGCTCCGTATCGTCTGAGTGAGAAAATGACTTTCAAACAGAGCGTTAATTTATCTTCCTCTTTCCCATGACATCCATGAGAACGAGGCGACAAAGAGACACAGCCAAACACTGACAGTTTGTTTTTTCCCTTCTGTGGTATTTTTATCTGAAAACACAAACATTAAGGAATGCATTACCAAACCCCCCCCCCCCCCCCCCCCCCCCCCCTAAAAAAACCACACACATACAGTACACACAACTGGATTTGTTTCTGTGTTACACTGTGCTCCACATTCCCGCATTTTTACTCAGGCTATTTTTGGACAACCTCTCACAGGGACCTCTTTTACCACAGCTACCCACAATGCACCGGGGTTTTAGGGGAGACCACGCTCCGAGAGACTGTGGGTTTTTTGTATTTAGTCGAGTGTGTGTGTGTGTGTGTGTGTCTGAGTGAGAGAGAGTTGTGTGTTAGAGAAAGATGGCTTCTACATCTGTAGGGCTGCATAGTGCTTTTAAAAGAAAAGCTTCATTTGGCTTGACTCGGAAAATGTGTGTGTGTGTGTGTGTGTGTGTGTGTGTGTGTGTGTGTGTGTGTGTGTGTGTGTGTGTGTGTGTGTGAGGGGAAAATATGTAGAAACAGCCCAACCACAGACTTCCTCTGAGAGAGAACCATGTCAACCCCCACATCCATTTACTGAGACACACACACACACACACACACACACACACACACACACACACACACACACACACACACACACACACACACACACACACACACACACACACACACACACACACACAGTGAATAAGAAAAAGAAGCACTATGAAATGCAGTGGAAATTCAGACTCATTTTAAAGCCGACCTGCAGGTTTAGTGAAGCAGCACGTTGTACTGATTTACCTTCCAGCGCTACAAACGATGAGCCGGCTACTCCGTCTCGTCACTCTGTTGTATTTTGAGATGACTTCTAAAGAAACTAAAAACATCTGGGCATGAATATAAACAGCGTTTGACAACTACAGCTTATAGTTACTTTGCAGTTTTTAAACAGTTGCATAAAGTGTACATAAAAACAGATGGAAATCTAGTAAAATATTATGATGCATTGTCAAACTTCTTTACGAGAATAATATGAGGAGTTTTTTGTGAACAAACAAAAGTCCGTTTCGAATTCATTGTTGCTTATTTAAACACATGATGTGTTTCCTTGAAGTCTATTATTTAGTATTTCAAATCCAGCATTGCTTAAATCCATGTTTACTTCCTGCGTACCACCAACTGTTGAACAGTGGAATCATGTGAAACCATTTGCAGGAAGGAGTATTTCATCACCCATGTGTGTTTATGTGTGTGTGTGTGTGTGTGTGTGTGTGTGTGTGTGTGTGTGTGTGTGTGTGTGTGTGTGTGTGTGTGTGTGCACTAATCCTCATGCATGTGGATTAGATAAACAAAAATGGGGGCCGACTCATAGAAAAACACGGGGTCAACTGCATAGTTAAATATGATGTGATGGTATGACCTCCAGAATCACAAGAGCTCAATAATTTAATTTGATCAATTTAATTCAATTTTTTTATTTATCAATTTCACATAATAATACATACTTCAGGAAACCAGAAAATAAGAAAATGAATAAGAATATAAGAAAATGTGAATCTTAATCTCACACCTTGATGAAAAACCAGCCTTGATTGTGTGTTCGTGTACGTTTCTTGGTTTGCACACGGCCCTGCAGTCCCGAGACCTTTTATGGCGACTGGTAGCACGTTTACTTTTGCCAATTAGGACCACCTGGCACACGCCTCCAATTTACGAGGCACGAATAATTCTGCGGTTCGACTTTTCTTTGGACTTTTTGCAACATTACATATAAGAAAGAAAACAGAGGAAGACGTTGGTGAATGAACGTTCTTATTTTCCTTAATTTTAACTCGACGCTGACGAGCAAAGACCTGAACACACACACTGACGGCCTCCAGCCGGCAAGTCTCTCCTTTGTGATCTAGACCTCTCCAAGCTACTGGAAGAGCTTCCTACGCTCTCTCTCTTTCTCTCTGTGTGGGTGAGAGACAGTGTGTGTGTGTGTGTGTGAGAGAGAGAGAGACAGCGTGTGTGATGGCAGACAGTGTGTGACGCAGATGTAGAGGGATGTGTTGGCATACAGCCTCTCATTCAGCATGCTGCCAACCATCTAGTCAGCACAACTGCCCACTGCTGCGCACACACACACACACACACACACACACACACACACACACTAGTGCCCACAAGGTGCGTGAACACAATGGGCATCTGTGTTTTCAGACTTGTGAGTTGTGCCGTCTGTCTGTGACACACACACACACACACACACACACACACACACACACACACACACACACACACACACACACACACACACACACACACACACACACACACACACACACACACACATTCAAATAAACAACACAATCATTGAATAAAGTCTCTCCTTTTTTTCCTCTGTCATCTCCACTATTACTGCCTCTTTCTTTTCTTCAATATACATAGAGTGAGGCTACACACACCTTTCTACTTGCACGTGTGTGTGTGTGTGTGTGTTTGTGTGTGTGTGTGTGTGTGTGTGTGTGTGTGTGTGTATTAAAGATGATTTCAAGTGACTGTCTGGAAATCTGTGTTTTTCACACTGTCTGAGTCAGCAGCGAGTCACAGACACGTCATTGTGTCTTTCCTTCCTTCTTTCTTTATTTCATCCATCCAGATTAAATACCATCATCTCATCAACCTCCAATTCTTTTGTCTCAGATAAGAAAATTAAAAAAAAGTTATACATTATTAAAAAGAAGAAGAAGCAGACAACATGGCATTCAAGTTCATATTACATGAATCATTCCTGATTGAATGCTCCAGCAGACGCTGACACACAGCGCCGACCAGAAAGACATAATGACTCCAGCAAGGACGGCGTGCTGTCCACTCTGGCAGTTGGAATAAAAGGGAAGGTTATAATAATGAGGTAGTGATCATGAAGGTGAGGGAAGAATGACGGAGGGAGAGAGAGAGAGAGATCTCTCTCTATATGTGTGTGTGTGTGTGTGTGTGTGTGTGTGTATGCTTTAGGTCTGACAGCAGCCGTTGAAGATAAAGCACGTTACTGGCCTTCTGTTCCTAATCCCACAATGAATACAGCCTAACGTCTACTAACCTATTGCCCACACACACCTACACACACCTACACACACACACACCCACCTACACACACACACACACACACACACACACACACACACACACACACACACACACACACACACACACACACACACACACACACACACACACACACACACACACCACCTGCTAAAGAAGAATAATTGTATGGTACTCTAAACTGCATGATCACGCTCTTCTTCTTCTCTCCCACCCTGTAATTATAAAGGCGGCACACTTTCAACATTCACACTAACATATGGTGAGATGAAATCAGATTCATGACGTTAAGGTGGCGCTGCAACGCCCTCAAACTACAGGATAATTTGGGCAGATAACCTGTTGAGACCTCGGCTAGCCTCTGATCGAGCTGAACTCAAGCATTTTAAAGGTGTTTGCTTCCTGTCTTGCAAACAAACCTCACAAACCATGACTCTGGACTTTTTACATAGTGTCGTCATTATGTTTGTTATCTTTTAATTTATTTATTTAAATTAAATCACAACAAAATGGATTTTCGTGTGATGTATACGATCACACGTGACATTGAGAGAATCTAGCCGCCGTGCACGCTAATGGATGAGCTGAGCTGAAAGCAAACCAGCTGCAACAAGGCATCTCATTTTTCAGTTGTTTCACATCCAGCATTAAAATACTGAAGGCCTTTGTCAGGTCATATGTTTTCCATCCCAAAGTAATGGTTCACTGGTTTGTATTTCCACTGTGAGTCGGCCTCGGCCCCCTCCGAGTCCCCTAACTGCCTGTTGACACATTATGTGCATCATTGCTGTATGCAAAGCCCTCTCTGTGCGCATCGGAGAGCCAGAAAACCACCGTTTGTTCCTATGGCTTTCATGGGCATGGAAATATCATGCAAATCCATACACAGGCTGCAGATAGAGTTACAAAACAAGCGAGGGAGAGACAAAGAGTATTGCACGCAGACCATGTAAGGAGCAGAAGATTCACATGGTAAAAAAGAAATAACAATCCTGTCTGCTGTTCCCTTTTTGGCAAAAAGGCAAAATTCATTTGTTTGTCACGCATCCCGTCTCGTGCTTCAAGTCAACATTGACTTTTTCAGTATTAAACCAAAATACTATATACTTATACCGTTTATACATCCAATGCTTCAGAGCGACACGTGAAAGTCCAGGTGAGTAGTGTTGCATACTTCAGTCCAGCTCAGCACACTTACTGGAAGCCAAGGACTCAAATAGAGGAATGGAGCTGACACACACATGTTGGATTTCACACCAGAATGACTCTCTCTACACAGTTTTATCTCGAACATTGTTTGTTTTTTTGTTTGATTTTACCTCACACACACTTACACACACACGTTCTTTCTCAACATAAAACACTGGGACACACAAAGAGCATAAAGAGGACCCTGTCTGTGCCTGTGCTGCGGTGCATTGTGGGAGTGGGTGTGGTCACTGATCTAAGGCCTTGAGCAGGAAATATGAAACCCTGTGGGAGGAGAGGGTGACGGTACTGTGAGTGTGTGTGTGTGTGTGTGTGTGTGTGTGTGTGTGTGTGTGTGTGTGTGTGTGTGTGTGTGTGTGTGTGTGTACCGGGAAGAGATCAGGGAGACTCTGAATGTCTGTGAGGCTCTGAAAAACGTTCACTTATACTAAGTTAAATTAAACAAGCTTCATTAAAGTCGACTGGACAATCACCCAGGATGTACAAAATGCAAAACACACACACACACAATCACACAAACACACACACACACACACGAACGCAGCAGTAGCAGAGGGAACCAATTAGTGGTCTGGCTTTGATGATGTCACTGACAAGTCACGTACCGATGGCACAGCTTCCGTTCATGGGGAAACATAACACCACACACAGCATACAAACACACTCACACACACACACACACACACACACACACACACACACACACACACAGCATACACACACACACACACACACACACACACACACACACACACACACACACACGGACACACACTTGATGTTATGCATGTGTGAGGAGAATCCTGGAGGGTTAATGCTGATGACTTAATTAGAGGGCAACAGACATGTCAGATAAGAAATGAACTGAAGATGAAAAAAGGTTTTTGTGTGTGTGTGTGTGTGTGTGTGTGTGTGTGTGTGTGTGTGTGTGTGTGAGAGAGAGAGAGAGAGAGAGAGAGAGAGAGAGAGAGAGAGAGAGAGAGAGAGTACTAGATCTATCAACAGAATGAATGAAAAACTTGCCTGAAGGGGAAAAAAATCGATCTAAAAAAAGTATCAGCGTCCTGATGATGAAAACGTACTAAGAATAAGACAATCTCTAAATGTCTGTCTTTCTTTACCCAGAAAACCAAATAAATCTCACACTAAAGCACACACAGACTTGACCCCACAGCTGGACCATCTGAAGGAGGGAACAGTCATGTCGATAGCCGGCGTCTTCTCCAACATACTGGACTGGTTTATTTGGCTGTGGGAGGATCTGAACAGTCACCAAATGCTAATGTGCTGTCTATAGTCTGTAAACCTGAACATGCTCACCTTTAACAAACACTTACTGCACTGTTTCATTCATCAGATAAGGGTTACATTTTTGAGTTTTATTCTGAAACTTCTACAGAAAACATGTCTCCATATTTCTTTTAAATTCAAATTTTATGAATGTCAACGTTTTTCAAGTGTAAAAATCGCCCGTACTGTCCTGCACACAGTACAGCCAGAGTTGTAGATCCCTTCTAGGTGTGGAGCTGCAGCGCTGCACAGGTACATCATATTTACACAGTTCACCAACACCTGTGTCCATATTTGTCCTATTGACTCCTATTCATCTGGAACTACTTTTATTCCCTCGGATAATGGTTTCTAGAGGGGGGCGGAGCCGGTTTAAAGACCAGAGAGAAAATAGGAATGACAGTTGGGGAGTAAGATGATTGTTTTCCACTAAAAAGGTTGTTCTGTAAAACATGTCTTATCTTAACCAAATGTAAAGTGATACCAGAATGTTTAAGTCACTGCATTTAAGCTGATTTTGATGATCATCTGGATGAATTTCATCGTGGCCATGACATTTTAATGTCTCCTCATATGCATGCAGACACAATAGTGATCGCAGACTTCTCCTGGCAGAGACTAGAGATACTGTGTTCCTGCATATTTCATAATAATAATAATATGTGGATATCCTATATGTAGGAAATGACCTGAGAATGAATGAAGCCCTACCATTGTGTGTTTCTGTCCTGGGTCCCTGACACTCCACCCTCCTCCGTCATATAGATGAGACACTCGTCTGCTTCCCATTTACCCCCCCCCCCCCCCCCCCCCCCATCAACCACTAAACTCCGTCCGTCTCTTTCAGGTTTTGTTTACTATTTATCTGTTTGTGTGTTATGCCGTGTGTTGACGTGTGTGTAAGGCCAAGCAATCAGACTGGCGCCAGCGTCTCATCAGCATGCAAGAGTAGCGCACTCTTGGCACACACACACACACACACACACACACACACACACACACAATTCCTGTGGTTTCAACCTCGTCTAAAGTCACATCCTCAGATGTTACTTTTCCACCAGCAAGCGTTCGCTACTGGAACAGAGAGAGAGAACCGAGAGAGAAAAAAACGATCCCGCTCTTCACCCTTACACTTTGTGTAATTGGAATATAATGAAAAGGAGCAACATCTCCGTCCGAGCTGCCGTCAAGTTAATCAATTTAACTTGTGTGACCAGCGGCGCTCCACCCTCCAACCTGATTTTGTTCAGTTAGCTGGAAAACGTGAGGTTTCAAAGAGCCAGTTAAAGCAAGACTGCTACCTATACACACATTATTAAAATTATTATACATTTTCATACACACAGATGGAAGGAGGTTAGGTGAACTGGATGGATGGAGGGCAGGACAGAAAGGAAAGAAAGGCCAGTATCTGTGTTTCCTCAAGCACAAAGGAGGCTTCACATGGAAGGAAAACCACGAACAAAACTCTTTGGATGACTAGAAACGTATGAATGAAATAAGTGAAGGAGTGTTTGACAATATGGAACTGACTTCTTGAAGCAAATTCACAACCTTTTACCAACAAGGGGGGCAGAAGCACCACAGGGCAGGGGGCTGAGCTGAAGCTATGCATTTTAAAAGGTCCCTCAGGGATTTTATTGGGAGTTAACGATATTTCTAAAAGATACATTATTCACAATTGATCTAAAAGATCCTTCGCAATCGTCAAACTGAGCAAACTGCTGGTAAAACAGCTGCAAATGCTACGATTCATGACTCGCTTCATGCTGGCTAGCAAGGTAGCAGCGAACGCTAAAATTAACCTCGTCCACAGCTGGCTCCCATTAGCCTGCAACGACACTCAGAGCCTGTACTTCTAGTCTGTCTCTGTCTTTACACACACACACACACACACACAACACACACACACACACACACACACACACACACACACACACACACACACACACACACACACACACACACACACACACACACACACACTATTCAGTTTAACCTGGCCGTGCTACCCCTTTTGGTTTGGCACCGCCTGTGTTTAGGAATGAAGGCGGAAGAGAGGGAGGGATGGAGGGAGGATGGGAGCGACCGCGTGGAGGGGGGTACAGTGGGAATGAGGATGTATGTAAAAACAACCCAATAAGGAGCAGAAAGAGGGGAGGGAGGCGACGGTAGTGTGGACGTACATATATATAGACGAGAAGCTGAAGAAATGAAACTATGTGGAGAAATGTAATAAAATAAAGCAAAAACAGTCCAAATGAATGAACTATGTCGCCTCCTTTTCAACTCTTCTCCATTTTATCCACCATAACTGAAGGCGGCTATCGTCATTATTACTTATACTACTTGACATTTTGAAAGCAATAAAAAAATATATAATTAATATAGAGAGAAATAACCATCACCAAGCATGTGACATGTGAGTGCATGTAGTTTAGCTGTGACAGTAATTAAGAGAAGAAGCTGCAACGTATACAGGATGTCTGCCCTGACAGTTGTATTCTACAGGGAGGTCCGGCAGGAGGGCAGGGTGTGTGTGTGTGTGTGTGTGTGTGTGTGTGTGTGTGTGTGTGTGTGTGTGTGTGTGTTTATTTTGTTTGTGTGTATATGAAATGACAGCTGAATTCCTGGGAGAGGAACACAGCAGTCAAATGGAAACTCACTATCAAAAGACTCGGAACGACTGTGTGAACCTTCTTCTATACAACATCTTTTTTCTCTAGAAACCACATTCTTGCACTCACCTATTTTCATACAAGTGGAATATGAATTCACACACACACACACACACACACACAAAAGCCTGAAAAGCTGACTGAAACCTTACACTAATGCGTGGCTCTTTTGTTGGAGTTGCATGAAAAGAGCTTTTCAGATCTGGAGTGACTTATAGTGAGCCGTCGCCGGTCAGGCCTGATGTTTTGAATGTGAATGAAAAGAACAGAGTGTCAGCATGTTTGTCTGAGTCTTCAGACGTGTGTGTGTGTGTGTGTGTGTGTGTGTGTGTGTGTGGCTACAGTTCTACAGAACCACTGTGAAACTGCTTTACATTGACGACTCCAAGCCTCATTAAAACTTCATAGATCTGTGAGCACCATCGAGGTGACAAAGAAGAGGGTATCGTCTTACACACACACACACACACACACACACACACACACACACACACACACACACACACACACACACACACACACACACTCCGTCGCCACCGTAAACATGCATACAGTGTCTTTCTCCTTTTGTGTTCCACACACACAGCATCAGAAAACTCTGCAAAATGCTTATCAAAACAAGCACACACACACACACACACACACACACACACACACACACACACACACACAACCATCGGGGCACTTGTGTTAAATAATTAACAGTGTAAGATTAGTCTGTCAGCCTTGGGGCATGGAGGTCCATCGATCCTCCAGAATGCCTTTTTAATGAGCCGCCAGGCGGCATTCATTTCAGCTGGCCAGTGTCCGTGGAGGACCTTCTGACACACACAAACACACACACAAACACACACACAAAATCCAGGCTTCGCGCCAGGGGAGACAATTAACATACACATAAACACACCAGCAGCAGCACCACTGCACTGTACGCTGGATATCACCTTGACAACAGCAGCAAACTAACATCTTCTCAGCTCTTTAAGCTGTTTATCTTTGATGTCACCTTTTTTTTTTTAAGAGGTGGTGCAGGACACCACGGACCAGTTAATACCCATCACCCACTGGTTTAAAAGGCTACACTTTGAACAACAGGGAGCAAAAACGATGGCTTTAATTTATCTTTGTGGACCCGTGCACACCTTGACACGTGGATCGATATGTATTCTGTCAATGGTTGTTGGCTTGAACAAGATGTCAATATACACAAATCTAAATATCCTGACGTGTTCAGCAGGATGAAACTCAACATTGGCATGAAAAGAAATTCACATGAACCTCTTTTTGGTTTGCATTTGCGTGGGTGTCTGGACTGTCATTTTCATTTCATAAAATAAAAGAGGAACTGAAAGCAAACGAGCAGACAGAGATGTGTGTGTGTTTCTCCAAAAGGTGTTTTTTTTCTTTCTATTTCTTTAAAAGTTTCACGTCAACAAGGTCACATGAATCAAGCACACGTGACTAGGAAGCATGAGAGACTTTGTCACAAGTTTGGACTCATTTAATGAGGAAAAAGAAAATATATGTGCTGCAACTCAGACCATGTGACCTTTGCAACAGGTGAAGAGCAACAGTTGCACTTGTCTTACCTTTCCTGTCTCTCTCTCAAAGTCGACGTACTCCCTCGCAGGAACCTGCCTCTGATCTCCGTGCAGGTTGGCAGGAAAGAACTGGAGAGACAGGTTGGTTCCTGTAGCTACAAAGGCCTGGAGAGAGAGAGACAGAGAGAGAGACAGAGAGAGAGAGAGAGAGAGAGAGAGAGAGAGAGAGAGAGAGAGAGAGAGAGAGAGACAGAGAGACAGAGAGAGACAGAGAGAGAGAGAGAGAGAGAGAGAGAGAGAGATTTTTATCAGTTAGTTTATTAGGCAGGTAATAAACACACAAAGCCCTGATGTGTTACTGGTTATGCAAATTTTAAGTTAGCAAACAATTTCACTTCATATTATTATTATTACAAAAATGACTAAACTTCTTTTTGTTCCGTTTTGGTCTCCACCAAGAAAAATTATAACAACATTGTTGTTTATTTTGGCCGTTTTTTTTTTTGTAAAAGTCAGAGGTGGGAAGTATTAATACTTCATTCCTGTACTTAGGTAGAATTTATACTTTACTCGAGTATTTATTTCACTCACCACTTTTTACTTTTTACTCCCTACATTTTAAATATATCTGTACTTTCTACTTCCTCACTATTTCAAAACAGGCTTTAGTTTTAATGCATTCGAGGGAAAATATTAATTATTATTTTTATTATTAATATGAGATACAGTTAGTCTTGCAAAAAAAAAAAGTACATTTCTTGTACTCTCTTTTTTCAAGTAAAGAATTTGAATCAGTACTTCTACTTTTACCACAAGTATCCATTCTTCTACTTGAGTATATCATGTTAGTACTCGGGTTTCCTCTGATGATAGTATTGATAAGAGCTTGGAGATTGAAAATGATGTGTACGGTTGGAAAACCCAAAACAACGAGCTCAAAGAGGCTAAAAGCACCATGTAAAACTGCTGAGTAAGGTGCGATTTATTTGGTTCAGAACTAG
This sequence comes from Eutrigla gurnardus, assembly GCF_963514095.1. Lineage (NCBI taxonomy): Eukaryota > Metazoa > Chordata > Actinopteri > Perciformes > Triglidae > Eutrigla > Eutrigla gurnardus. Next base: position 27,549,521 of record NC_139923.1, on the reverse strand, counting down.
GAATTACATTTTATGAATGGTAGAACGACACACCAATTTACATGTCAGAGTCTGTTTAGTGTCACAAAGAATATTAAACAGCCTGCAGAAACAGCCGTGTCGTGCTGTCTGTGGTTCTGGAGGAGCTTTGAAAACGGGAAAAAAATCCCTCAAGAGACCCACTTTGGTTCACTCAGGGCCAGAGAGTAGACCATAAATTTGGCGACAATGATATGAAACAGAGAACAGCAGTAAGGTCTCATAAATTTGGAATAGATAAGGCTCTTATTATTTCTGGAAAAGAAAAGACTCGGCGAAATTAATGGGTTATCAAAATAACAGCAGTTCTTACAGTAATGCATATTTAATCACCTTTCTGATCTAATGCTTGTGATGTGAAATTTAGACTTACATGTGGTAAGCATGGGATGATAATCCTGACCTAAATAATAATAGGAATCATAATAAATATTAAAATATGTTTAAAACTAAAAGAAATACTGGAATCACTTTTCTGTACATTTTGTTAACATGAGAATACATTTTTTTAATGAACAACAAATGATCAAATCTTAGACAAAGTAAGAATAAATCATAAGGTCTCACTGCATAAATACATTTAAAAATGGCAATATTGTGATTTAAAATGTTACTAAATGATACTTCCTGATATTCACGTTTATCCTGATAATGAAAATTCTCCTTTAATTACTTATTGTGGGTGGGTGTTTTCTTTTTAAATCCAGAATCTGGATAAAATGGTATACCGTCCCCTCCCTAACTTATCACAGTTTCATACAGACGTCTCCGGAGGGTTCTTGCTGTTTAAATGGCGTATTTGGGCCTGAATCCTGAAAGAGTTACAGTTTGATAGAAAGCATCAGACTTGTTCTCTTCCTCTCGTCTCTCTCTATTTCTTCTAAGTCTGATCTCCGCTCTCAGAACAAAAGCACAAAGTGAACCACTGTCCTGCTCCACACACACACACACACACACACACACGGACACGCATAAAGAAACACAAATAAAATTAAAATCAATAGAATGCATTTCTCTGTTGCAGTCAAAAAGCAATGAATTATGGGGAGGCAGAAAATCAAGTTAGAAAATCTGCTATTTATGCATATCTCTCTCTCTCTCTCTCTCTCTCTCTCTCTCTCTCTCTCCCCGTGTGTGTGTGTGTGTGTGTGTTGTTTTTGCTGAGACAGATCAATACTAATGGCATTAGAGCTGCGACTTATCTGGAAGCATATGAATTATGCACCCTGTCAAATCTGAGAGAAGTGAATGAAAGAGAAGAGAGAGAAAACAACAGTGGAAGAGGGAGAAATACAGGGTACACACACACACACACACACACACACACACACACACACACACACACACACACTCACACACACACACACACACACACACACACACACACACACACAGAGGGAGAACGAGAGAGAGAGAGAGAGCTCAAAGAACACCCGAGTCATCATTTCTGCTTTATTTGAAGTATTGGATTACAACCATCTGATAGTCATTTGCTGCCTACTACTGCAGGAGGAGAAAAAAAGGAGGGAAGGAGGGAAACTGAGAGACAAAAGGAGGAAAACGAGAGGGAGGCAGAGAGTAATAGAGGAAATGAGAAAGGGGAAGACGGCGGTAAAACTAGCGTGGTGAATGTAAAGACAAAGAGAGAGAGATAGATCAGGGCAGCATGGAGATCTATAGCAGTTGAGAAAATGACTCATCTCTAATGAGCTGTGCTGAAGATGATTTACTTTGAATTATTGTCCAATTTATCAGACCAATCCTGGACCGTTTGGAGTTACCCGTTGACTCACAGAAACACAGTGCAGCTGCCAAAGGGATTTTTTTTACAGGACTTATATTGTTGCAAAAATAAAATGTTTTGTTGAACTGTTTGTCTTTTATTTTCTGCCCACTTTTAAACGGACATTTATTTATTTGCTTTAAGCATAAACTGCAAATGATTTAAAAAGAAAAAACACTTACCGGTGAGTAAAATTACAACTTCCTGATGTGGACGTTACATTTTGACATTTTATTAGATTCAGTCTGCCACCGGACTGAGACCAATTTTAACAAGAGAAAAGAACGGTTTCCCTCCTGACTTATTTTAAGACATAATCAAAAAATAAAGATGGAATGATAATTTGTGTCCGATATGCTTTTGTTTTCCCCCCCTTCACGAATAAATTCAATGACATCTACTTCCTCCGTCACTGAAGAGAAATCCCATTTCACAGGGAAGCAACCGGATGCTTTCCACATCACACCTTGCACACTGAACCGTGATTGGCTTTCAAAACTAGATGACGTCACAACGTCTTAAAACTCATTTGAGCAAAGAGAAACGTTCGGCTTTATCTAACTCAGCTTTATCCCAACAAATTGCCCAGAGTGTGTTTGTCTCCGTCTATATAAAGTGGTCCTTGACGTTGGGAGTCTCATTGTGTCGGACGGCCGTTGACCGCTAAAATAGCAGCGGGGTCTTTAGCGGCGTCTGGCCGATAGATAAATCAGCGCCATGATGTCACAGCTGCCGTCAAACCATTAAAACCGTGGCCATCAATTCTCACAGAAGAGACTTATAAATACAGTGTGGACAGACAGACGGACGCATCATGTCCCACTAAAAGATGGTAAAACTAGATGTACCCCCCCCCCCCCCCCCCCACTGATGATGGCAGCATGTTTGTGAAAAATACCTCGAGGATGACTAAGACAGCAGAAGTTGCCCTGCTGTTTGTGTGCGTTGGTGTCTGCAGCCTAAAGCTTCACCTTTCGTTGAGGACACCATTAAATAGGACGTTTACAGCAGCGCCGACAAAGACTTTGTAACCAGTAATTACAGTAATTGTCAGTAATGACAATATGATCGCGTCCTGACTTGCTTGTTGGAGTTACAATCAGCTCATCACAAAGCGCTGCACGCGATATTAGATTGAAAGAAAGCAACAACAGAGAAAGGGTCACATGGGTTTAAACCATTTAAAACATGCAGATGTGTTGTTGTTGTTCCTGGTTACACTAACTGGTTACAGATTCAGGTTTTAGAAACCTACAATGGGCTTATAAAACGTGATGCATTGGGTTCTTTACTTCCAAACTTGAAGTAGTGACATTTGCATCCATGGACAAATCAGATACCTGTCTGCCACAACCTGTCTGTCTGACTTGGACTCCACTTTAACGATGCCCGACATGACAAACTCAAAAACAAGGATGACACCAAAGGTCATTTGACGTACGGGTCCAGAATCACAGACGGACACGCAACTATTACATTTAGTGAAGAGCGACCTTTTCTTTTGGACTCGAAAATCAACGTTGAGGGCTTTGGACTAGATTTGGGACTAGACTTGGCACTAGACTTGGAACTTGACTTGGGACTAGACTTGGGACTTGATTTGGGACCAGACCTGGGACTTGACTTGGGATTTTGGACTAGACTTTGGACTTGATTTGGGACTAGACTTTGAACTTGATTTGGGACTAGACATGGGACTAGACTTTGGACTTGATTTGGGACTAGACATGGGACTAGACTTTGAACTTGATTTGGGACTAGACATGGGACTAGACTTTGAACTTGATTTGGGACCAGACCTGGGACTTGACTTGGGATTTTGGACTAGACTTTGGACTTGATTTGGGACTAGACATGGGACTAGACTTTGGACTTGATTTGGGACTAGTGACTAGACTTGGGACTAGACTTTGGACTTGACTTGGGACTAGATTTGGGACTGGATTTAGGACTAGACTTTCCTTGAATGAAGCTGGATGATGTTATCGAGAGGTTGCATCTGATGTCAATCAAACGGTGCACAAGTGAGGTCATGTGCGGGTTAACCCTTCACCGTCCTCACTTCGCTACGACAGTTGCGAGTCACCACAAAGTCACAATGCAGATTTATTACAATGGAAACAACCGCAAAGGAAAGGAAATGCACTTAGAACCAAGACGGGGAAACTATACGTACAACTGGGTGAAGCCGGTGGCATTTTTCTTTGTTGCAAAATGAGTTACTTGAAAACCTGATGTGACATCTCGGGTGGTAAACAAGTTGCTGATTCATTTTCCTGGATGGTGTGTGTTTCTATCTTCTGACTCCATCTACTTGATTTACTGCATGTTTACTGTATACATCGAAATTAGAGCGACCCACCATGTTTACTTCAGGTGAGCAATTTTCAGGCCCCAAATTACAGAGTTGGAACCATAAACGTAAGGGTGTGATGACGCACTCATGTATGCTTCGAAGACGACGACGACGATGACTTCAGCTGCAGAAGTCACGAGCCCGTAGGCGAAGTTCAGCGCGTCTACTTCCTGCAGGCACGCGCGCACATGACGTGCCTCCACAATGTCAGTTAATAACATGTTAATTTGTCCCTCAATATGGAGACAGCCTTAATTTAATTAAATACAGATAGACAGACAGATACGTAGTTCTGTACTCACTATTTCTGAGCGTCCGTCCCTGCAGGCGTTCTGGAAGCGGGCTTGTCTCTCCTCATGGGGTCGGTCCCTGAACCCGGTGTATTTGATCTACAATGAAAAGAAATCACAAAGCTTAAACACCACGTACACATAACATCACGTACATTGAATGGCGATCGATGCGCATCGGCAGCAGTAAAGGCTGCGATTTGAAAATAATCCGCAGGAATTCTGATTTAAGTCATAAAGGCATTTTCTATCGGAGCTCTTCATTTAAAAAAAAAAAAACTTTTTATGTTAATGTAATAATTACATAAACACACAGACATGAAGGAACGTGCACTTCTGTCGCTTTCAATGTCGGTGACTTTAATTATGATTTATTACATTTTTGCAAAGCTACAACTGACGTAATTCAACGATGAATTATGAACCAGCCACGCTGGCCTCGACCCCCAAAAATGAGCCACTTCTTCTTCTTCTTCTTCTCTGGTGCTTATTTCCGCCGTCTAACAGAAAGGATCCAGTGTGCACAAACACTCACCTCACACTCCCTGCTCAACTTGCGGAAAAACTCCTCATTCTGAAACTTGCTGTTCTGGTCCGGGACTACCCGCGGCATCTTCACCGACACTGTGTCTCCTTTTGACTTCCACTTGTTTTTTATATTCTAATGAAGCCTCTTTGAGTTTATTTATCCCGCACAGACTTCAACAGCTCGTCTCGCCGCCTACTCTTCCGTGTCTGACTGCCTGTTTTTTTTTTTTTTCTTTTCTTTTCTTCTCCTCCTCTGTGGAGCAACGTGCTCCGCTGCTCCTTGCTCCTTATTATGAGGATGTGACCGCGGCTCCTGCGCGCTCCTGCTCGCCTCTGGCTCCGAATGGTTCTCACCGAGTGACCCACCGAGAGATAAAGCTTTAGCCGTGTGGCGCTCTCTCTCTCCCTCCCTCTCCCTCTTCCTCAATGTCTCTCCACCCCCTCTCTCTCTCTCTCAAGCAAGTGGCATCAAACGCGCGCTCTGGTTTACCTGCAACTTTCAAGTGCTCCTCCTCCTCAGGCCCCGTCTTTTATTCACACAAATGCAAACAACAATGATTACGCACATATATATGTAAGCATATATAATACAACTATTCATTTAAGTCGTGCATCATGTGACTCACATTTGATTTACATTTTGATTGACATTTTTATCCACCTATCAGTCAAAAAAGTTGATTCTGCAAAAACACGTAACGTTGATCTTCATAAACAACAACAACATGAATATGAAACATGTATGAACAACACAACCAGCCAGTCTGTGGCAGTTCAGAACTACGACGCTCTTTAATGTGTTTTTGTTCTTTGTGTCACTTCGCGTCATTCAGTGAGTTTTCAAAATTACTGCAATTCCGAAAGTACCTGAAAGCATCGGCAGTCTACTTCCTGGCTCCGTCGAGTCGCTCTTGTGACTGTACACCCAAAATACCCCCCCACCATTCACAATACTAATACTACTACACACGCTACTCGGGGCTGACACTGCGCATGCGCGCGGTCTGGACCGCAGAAACTTTATAGGATCCTTATGTGAGAGACGAAAAAAAAGGGGGGGCAGGGAGGAGTGTGTGTTTCCCTGATCAAATAGATCCTACAATAATAATAATGTGTGTCAATATCTGGACAAGATGGCGCCTACACTGTGTTGTTTTAGTGCCTATAGAAATGTTATAATGACCTTTTTAAAGTAAGAACTAAATGAATAAAGTCATCAGGCCTCTGAGGAAATACGAGCCTCGTGTTTAATAGTTCCTGAATGTAACATCTCTCCAGAGTTTGCCTTTAGGTTACTTTTTAAAGTCTGTGTCCAGGCTTCTAGTCTGGTTTAGCCAAATCAAATTAATCTTGCAATAATAGTTCCTCTTTTTATTTTCCCAGACAGTGTTTTTTTGTTTGTTTTTGGCTCGGCTGTGGTGGAGGAATGAAAATGGGGCGTCTGTAGCTCGTCCTGTACGGAGATATAAATGAACAGAATTGTTATTTATGAAAATAATGGTATCCAATTCCAGCTCGGCTTTTTCCCACCAAACCCAGTTTGATTCAGCTATTTCCATCAGCGTTGGTGCTTGTGACAGAATGTGAGTACGTCCACCAACTGTTATCATGAGACAGGAGACCTTTTTTTTTTTACACAGCAGCTGAAATAAGTTTCATTTGTGCTTCTCCCACTTTGATCTGTCACAAAATCCACTGTGGAAAAGGGGGATTAAAAAAAAAAGCTTGGGCAATAATGCTTAAGGGTAACTATATCTAAATGTTTCAGGGAAAGTGTGTAAGTGAGTTTTCTTTTCATACAAATACACAGGCTGCCAATTTAAATGTACAGTACTGCAGTCGCTGTGTATCTTTTGTATGTCACTTGCAACACAACGAGGAATGAATATTTGATTATGCAAGGAGCGGCTGGATAAAAACACATCCTTGAAATGTAGCACACACACCTAAACACACACACACACACACACAGAGTAAACATGACTAGTATGACTCCTATGGGCATTTCATAATCACACACAAAGATCTTAATTGAACAAGAAACTGCAGGTTGAAAGTGTCCGTGTGTATGTGTGTGTGTGTGTATGTGTGTACACATTCTCATGCACTTCTTTGTTTTGTTGGAGTGTGTGTGGAGAGACTAACCAGTGAAGACCCCCCCGGAGACCAAAGGAGAGATATAATGAAACCCACATAATTATGCTTTATTAACACTGTCAAAGGACTGATGGGGGTTTGATTGAAGTGTTTTTCTCATGTCTTGTATTTCCATGTAAGAATATCTAGATTAAACGGCACGCTATTCTTTGAAAGCGTCTAAAAGCTCCCTGTGTGGACTGAAATGCTACATTTTTTTTTGGAATCATTGCTTTTCACCCTAATAAAGGTTTCAGGGGTGGAAACGAGGCCTCGGGCTACAGCATATGCTCAGTCCTCTTTATGAAAAGAAACATTCCTTTTATGACACCCATGCCATTGATTTCTATCAGGCCTACTCCCATTCATATCGCCCGGGGATCTCACACACACACACACACACACACACACACACACACACACACAGCTTCTTTAAACTGGCCGTGTGTGTGTGTGTGTGCGTGCTAGCTGCAGGCCAAACAGTGCGTGAGTGATTAACAACAGTAACTGGTGATGCAGTAAAAGGCTCATTAATTAATTAGATAATCTGTGGTTGCCATGGCGAACAGTTCTGACATGCAGTCTGGGCTCATCTTCGCACGGCACACCGAGCACGGCTCACTTTAGTCCGTGACATTTGGATTTTCTCTCCTCACCAGCTGGACGTGGAGCCGCCGGGTCGTCTGCAGAGGTGTCAGCAGCACCGACGCCCTGCACTCAAGTAGAAGTTCAGAGACTTTAAGAGTAGATTAACTTCTTTAAGTATGAGTGGAAAAGTACAGGCCCTGGAATACTCAAACATGTATCACTATGACGGACAGTTCTACTGGTACTTTGAAGTGATTTGTTAGGATTTCTAGTCATTTTATCCATAAAAAGACTCTTAGATTCCATCCGGATCTCTCGTCTATAATGTGACTTATTCTCCTTTCAGTTTCCTCAAATCAACCTCGTTTTGACTGTATTTTTTTTTAGTCTCAAACCTTCAGGAAGTGGATGAAAGGATGCCGAGCAGCAGCCGTCTCCACGGTTTTACGGTGTAAATCTTTTCATTGTTCGCCTGTTGAGAGCAGAGCTGCAGGTCATCCGTTGGCGGGATTTAACCCCATCTACTTCCTGCTTCCTAATAACCTAATGACAGTCGAACCGATGTGCTTTTTGATTCTTCGTCTTGAAATGATTTCTCTGAAACGTTTGAACATGATTGTGCTCGACTGAATTTGTGAGTCTGATTAAAAAAAGATGTTCGTCTCTCGACTGAATTCAAGTCAAGCATGAAGAGCAATTACACCGCAGCGTCTGAAATGATGGGTCTGAATCTACATTATTGATGGATAACTGCACAGAAAGGTGTTTTTTTTTCAGTTTTGGAAAAAACAAGTTGAGTTTTAAAGCTTTTCTCATAAGGTACTGCTGGCCATTCAGTCATTTTGGCGCCACCATGAGGTTAAATTGTCCTTTGAACTGGGTTCATGATGCCTTTATCAACGCTAATGGCCTAAAAAAGTGGCTTTTTTCACTATATTTATTGTCTTAATATTTAATGGATGAATGAATAATGAAGACAATTATTAGTTACATCCATAGTTTCATATATTATGTTTAAATTAATATATTTATTTTACATGATTCATAATAAAAACATCTAGCGTGTGTTAAACCCTCGGCTGAAGCTCAAACTATAATGACTAAATTCAGGGCTGAATCTCAGCTGATATCCCTGACGCCCTCTAAGCCTGCTGCAGTGACTGAATAGTAAACAGCTCATTAGTTTCATTAAATTCCAATGTATCATATGTAATTACAAATTTAACTTATCAGATAGAAGTTTCATGAAGTTTGGTTTAAGTCTGACCAGAGACAGAAGACAGAAACGCTACATTTTACTGTTCTGTACATTAAGTGGCTCCAAAAGTTTCCCCGAGACATTAAGCGGAACCTTTTCCAAACCGCCCTACATCACATGTAACAGGGATTTGTCCTGATGTTCCTCCTCATTGTTATTCAAGGAAGGCAGGCAGGATTGTTTGGGCTTTGTTTGCTGGTTGAGAGGATGCTGCTGCTGCTGCTGCGGTGGAAGTAATAAATATTTAAAACGCATCAATAACGCAGGAACACAGAAAAGCTAATGATGCTACAGTGACACACAGCTGACTCAAGACAGCGTGTGTGTGTGTGTGTGTGTGTGTGTGTTGTACAGTGAAGATCCCGATCTCCTTGATGTGTGTGAAGGGGATCGAGTGAAAGCATGAACAAAGTGACCCGTCGTCTGCTGCTCTTCCAGCGTATCATCTCCTCCTCTTTAATAATGTTCAAACACGACGTCGTGCAGAAATGAAATGTTCACAACTTTCTCGTCTGACAGAGAAACCAAGAGCAGAAATTGCTGTCTTGACTTGTCTACACGACAATTTCTGTAAAACTAAAGCAAAAGGGGAAAATTTGCTTTCTCTACACAAATCATTTTTTGATTTGCCATTTCTTTTTGCCAGCACTTTGCTTTCCTTTGCTGCCAATGTAAGAGTTGGACTGGTATGAGACGTGTTGAGGGTCAGTAAAAGTTCAGCAGGGTCCGTGGCGCTCGGCGCTACAAAGAGTTAAGAACTCTGCTCCGGCTTAAATGACCATTAGCAACAGACAGGATTACCAGGCGGCTCCATTAAGAGATCTGCACGTGGGCTCATTGTGGCCCAACTCTGCCAGTCTGGTTACATCAGCGACTGAGAATCAGCATCCTTCCTCATCCAGACATCCATGCATCTCAAACTGTAATACCCAACACACACACACACGGGAGTAGGCCTAGAGTATGGAGCATGGGAGACGCCTGGATGTGAGTGTTTATTCTTGGTCAGACGGTGGGATCCCGTGGCTGAAAGACAAATTTGGAACAGCACATGGTCCAGTATTTTAGTATATCGGTTACAGTGTTACGGTCAGCCAGCCAGTCTGTCTGTCTGTCTGTCTGTCTGTCTGTCTGTCTGTCTGTCTGTTTGTCTGTCTACTTAAGAGACGGGGGGGGGGGGGGGGGGGGGGTACAGAAAAATAAACACACGCAGCACCACACAATTACAGCCACAAGTGGTTTGACTTAGTTGCATTTGGTGTTCCCATTTTTAAGTGATTAACTTAAATATACTGTTGTATTAAAAAAAAACCACCTGCTCATATAGCCTTCTCTACCAGGTGTTATACCTACTATACTAGAATTTGAAAATTCGGCCTTTGGTGCCCTCCAGTGGAAGAAACAGAAAATACACTGTGGCATACAGCAACATGCCATTTCCCTCCTATGTGTGAACAGACTGATCTCATGAAGTAGTGTACACGCCAACCCGTATGCCATTATGGCGTGTTTATCTAACCCTAACCCTAAAGGGCGTTTACAGACATGCGGATGTGATGGGTCGATAGCTCGAATTGCGTACAGATAACACGCCACAGGAAGTGGCGTGTATATTTACGAAAAGTCGTGATGCCACGTTGGTGTGAAGGACACACAGACTTGAAATACATTTAAATAAATACTTTTAGCTTTGCACCCCATTTTCTAAAAAGAAGTTGCATGGCAACCTGTCAAACACCCAGAAAGTAATTTAACAACACAATGTTCTGAAGGTTTTTTTAGAATGTATAAATTAGCTTAAAAGCAGCTGGGAAAAAATATACAATTTTATATTTTTTTATTTGTAAAGGATTGCAGGGTCTACAATACATACCACTGCAGCACTAACAGAGGAGATATTATTAGATTAAGATCATTAAATAGAGCCCACTATGTGGGGAAAAGCAATAGTGAAACACTATAAGCTAACAAGCATGTACCATCCATGAAACATATTGTTTCCTCGTGTAAAATCAGTGTTTTATTGTAATGTGTAATTCCCTTCCGTGCTGAGCTCAGTCTGGACCAGAAGAGGGCGACACCGTGACTCAGTTCCCCATGAGGATCCTCTGGTTTACCTGCTGCCACCTTCCTCCATTTAACCGATGTGCCGCTGAAAGCCAAGGGCAGTTACCATAGCAACCGGAGACTGTGAGATCCTGAGGAAAAAAAGAGAACAAGAAAAAGACGGTCAGCATTTCCGCACACCATGGTTACTGTCGGCGCTGAGTGGTGAAAATGATCCTGGATGAAAGTCCTGTGTGAACTGAAGAGTGTGTGTGTGTGTGTGCGTGTGTGTGTGTGTGTGTGTGTGTGTGTGTGTGTGTGTGGTGGGGGGGCAGACATACTGAACATGCTTATTTTTTGTCAACAGAGCTAAACTGCATGTCTGAGAATTCTGAACTGGCTGGTATCCTAGCAACAGACAGGCTGGCCATAGAGCACTATAAATATCCTTTTGGGGTGTGTGTGTGCATGTGTGTGTGTGTGTGTGTGTGTGTGTGTGTGTGTGTGTGTGTGTGTGTACGGTAGCATTGACACTATCCATCTATTTAGGACTGAAAATATTGTGAAATTGGGAGGAACGGGAGGAGAGGGAGGATGATGGAGGATGGGATGCGACGGCACGATGTGAGGAGGCAGCGAGCTGCTACTCTCCAGTTGGTGTTACCGTGCCATCCACTCATCAGCACACACCGTCTGGGACTTGGCAGCCTGTCATGGATTCAGCAGCATGCTCACTGGGCGTGGTGATGCACTGCCCTCCTCTCACCACAAGGTGGCTCACCTATTCCACTGGAGAGGGGGAGAGACAGAGCGGATCCATGCACTGTCTCACTGATTTGTACTATTTTTTACTGCCATGTCTATGCTTTTCTATCTGAGAGAGAGAGAGAGAGAGAGAGAGGGAGAGAGAGAGAGAGAGAGAGAGAGAGAGAGAGAGAGAGAGAGAGAGAGAGAGAGAGAGAGAGAGAGAGAGAGGATACCCTCAGGCAGAAAGCAGAGGGGTTGATTTTCTTGGGATGTATAAGACAGGAAAAAGATTTTAGTTTTTGGTAGTATCACAATCTACCTACACCTTCTTCTTCTTCTTTTTGTATTTCCACAGACTTTCAGTTCATTTCATTTAAAAGGAAAGAACCCAGAATGCAACTGAAAGCCACACCTTTATTAGTAGAAAACAGCCCTGCCTCAACTTCAGTCAGACATTTACCAATTGTGGTAATATTCAGTGTAATTCTCTCAAGCTGAATGCAAAGGTTAACCAACAGTGAACTAATCTCTTGGAGCCAGATCACAACTGAACTTCCTCCTCCAGTATCCTGCCGGGTTTTTGTGGGCGACTGCTTCCTTTTGAACAGGAAGGATGGGACGGTACGCACATTCAATCAAAAGTAATAATTATTCATTAACGGATCACAGCAGATCCTCACGTGGATTCAAAACTGGTTTCAATTATATCAAATATGCCACATATTTAGAATAATACAAACTTGCATGTCATTACCCGGATTACCTCGGCCACGAGAACTCAATTCACAATATTATCCAGATTATCAACAATATATGCTTTAAACTCAAAAACTAAATAATATTCTTGGTCAAGAAATAAATTAATTGTATTGCGTCACAGATCATATTCTACTGAACAAAACGATCTAATGCTCTTCTATAAGATGATCATCAATCATAAAGTCTCCCGGCATGAATAAAGAATAAGAAAGAAAGAAAAAAATATTACATATAAATAAATAGTACTAGAAATATATATGAGAATATACAGGTGGGTTTAAATTAAACTTATCTCATAAATACACAATCTGTTACCTCGTTATTTATACTACATTATCTGCAGCCTATTAAATGCATACAATGTGTTATCTAACCATAATCCAAGCAACTTTATACTATTGGGAAGATTATATTAAACGAGTAGCCTTCTATATTATTATCTGCCCTTCAGGTCGTCCCAAGTGTCAGAAAGCTCGGTGTAAACAACCAAAGCCACACAGCGGTGGTAAACAATGTGTTCCTGCTTGTGGATTGCGTAACATCTTAACACCCGGCTGCACAAGGAACATGAGAGCCATTAAATAATAATAAAATAACAAGACATGGATGAATTATTACCTGGAATGGTAACGAAACCCAGCTGAGAAATGTCTGCTGTCGCTGAATATCTTTGAATATGTAATATACTATTCCATCCAAACCCTGTGAAATAGCTATATACTGGTTTAATGTTTTCACAGAGGTAGAGGTTTTCTCATGGCAGTGGTCCAGGGGTGTAATCTGTGTCAATCTATCTCCATGAATAACCCGCTTTTCCAGCGGCTTGAAATCTTGTGCTGGTCAAACCGTACGGACGGCAGGGGAGCAAGGAAATGTGGATTTTGTAATGAAAAACAAACACATTAAGCGACGTATTAATATTTTAAGAGCATGGATATAAAATCAATGTGTAAAGCACCCAGGAAAGCACTTGTGAAGAGAAAACAATGAAAAGTTGTCACAACTTTAAAGATGAAGTGCATGAGCGTGGGCTGTGGCTCATTAAAATTGGCTGAACATCGAGGTGAATGATGGTTGCTAATCCTGCTTGGATCTGGAAGCGGCTCTGACGGGCGATAAACTCCCCC